>NC_056728.1:310211469-310373554 GCF_019279795.1 Protopterus annectens
AAATGGGGGAGGCCCAGATATAGACCTATTTGCCTCTCCCCAGAACTACCAATTGGACAAACTTTGCACAAGGACTCCCCACAAACAAGCCTGGAAAGTGGATGCTCTGTCCTTCAGCTGGAAAAGAACAGTCAGTACTACGAAAAAATCAAACAGGACAAACCAAGGATGATTTTGATTGCTCCAGACTGGCAGTGCCAACACTGGTACCCCCCTCCTGTGCAGTGTCATGGTTATCTCCATGGCACCTGCCTCAGACTCCTTCCCTGCTGTCTCAGCAGGAGAACCAGATTCTGCACCCTCAGCTTCCAACACTGAACCTTGCAGCCTGGCTAATTACTTACTCTCCTTTACCATCTCTCAGCAAACCTGTGATGGATATCATTTTGTAGGCAAGGAGGCCTAGTACTAGAAAATATGCTGAAAAATGGACAAGATTCTGTGCCTGGAACTTATCTCTAGGGATAAGCACAGTAGCACCCAGTTTACCTCTGATTTCTCAGTACTTAACTGAGATGCTTCACAAGGACCTGTCTTTTTCCTCCATTAAAATCCACACCTCAGCCATTTCACCTCATAACCCAGAACCTCCCCTCTTCTCTCCTCCACTGCTCAAGCAGTTCCTCAGAGGGGCCAAAACTTTGAGACCACCCAGGAGAGCTCCAACCCCAGCCTGGGATCTTAGCTTTGACTTAGAAATTCACTGTACCTCCTTTTGAGCCAGCTGCTACTGCAGACTTAAAATTTCTTTCTTGGAAAACAGCTTTCCTTTTAGCAATCACTTCAGCTAGAAGGGTATCTGAATTACAGGCCCTTATGGCAGTGGAGCCTTTTATCTTTCATGCGGACAGGGTGTCCCTCACACCCAATCCATCCTTCATGCCCAGGGTGGTATCCAGTGTGGCTCTTAATCAGTCAATTCATTTGCCAACCTTCTTTCCCAATCCACAGAATAAATGGGAATGGATACTGCATTCCTTAGATGTGCACAAGCAACTTAGATTCTACTTGGACAGGACTAAACCTCAAAGGAAATCTGAACTGCTGGTGGCATTTGCTGCAGGGGCAGAGGGGAAGGTTATTTTAAAGCAAACCATTTCTAAATGGATAAGTCATTGCATTCATTTCTGCTATAAGCACCTGGGAAAACCTATCCCCCAGGGGATCAGATCTCACTCCACCAGGGCTGCATCTACCTCTACAGCCTTTCTCAAGAGGCATCCCTTCCAGGGACATCCTAGAAGCTGCTACCTGGAGTTCTGTACATACTTTCACCAAGCATTATCATTTGCCAATTTTCTCTAAATCCAGAGCTGGCTTTGCCACTGCAGTCTTGCAGGTCCTTATAGCTAGCCCTGATGCTATCTAAATTCCTCCTCCCAACCACAGCTTTGGGAATCTACCCAAATGTAATGACTGCAACAGTGAAACACTAAGAACATAGTACAGTTGTGAACTTTTGGCTATACCTCTACTTTCCTTTACTATGCTTAAAAGCCTTTTTGGTGTGTGTGTGTTTTTGTTGGAGGGTTATCTTTGCGCTTTTGTTTGCTTCCCATTAGGGGGGCACCTGACATATATATGGCAAGAAACTGATGTAATGACATCTGCATGTTTTATACCCTTGATCACTTGACGTCATGGAAGAAATGACAGCAACAGATGCAGGACCCAAGACTTTGTTAATCGGGCTGACCGAGGGCAACCTGCAAGCAGATAACCCAAATGTAATGACTGCAACAGTGAATACTCAACATCTGCATTTATGGTAAGTGTACACAACTGTACTTTACTTCTATTCTTCCTATTTAGCCAGCGTTGGAGGTCTTTAATGCTGACAGTAATAATCTTGGTTTCCAGTCTTCTGTCCCTGAATGGATACAGTTTCCCAAGGCTAACCTTTCTCAGCAGTCTAATCCTGCAGCTATTTCTGCCTCTTTCAGCTGGGAATAGGATTCTGATAAATCCTAACTCCTCTCAAGGAGATAAAGAAGGTATTGTGGTGAACAGGTTTGGGAAGAGAATTTCTCAACCACTTTGGCTTTTAGAACTCTGTTACTAGGACCATATGTGAAAGTTTGTTGTGCTGAAATTTTAAGGGAGTATTCTACTAATCTGCTTTCAGAGTCTAAATTTATTCTGAACCCGGTAGTTTCTATATTAAGCGGGTCTTTAAATGAGCCCAAGAGTGTGATTGTGCAGGTACTCTCTAGTGCCATTGCATCTGTCTTGCTGTATGTTTGGGTAAGTAACCAAAGATTTGCAGATCAAGTTAAATCTGTACTTTTGAACTCTTAAAGGTTCTGTCACAAGACAGTCTGAAGAAACATCAAGTTTGACAAACTGTCTTATGTATAGTCACAGTCGGTGTTTAGCCACTTTGTCCACTGCCATTTATGCAAGCGGTTTAGTTTGCACTTCTGAGGTGCATACCAATTAGTAGCATTTTTGCCATTTTGATTTTCCGACTTGTGCTTTTGTAATATAAATTGAGTGCTGTATGTTACTAGTCTGCGATACAAGACTTCAATTTTCAAAACACTTGCAATGTTTTGTTCCTGCCAGCTGTGCAAAGAAAGAATCTGATCTAAATGGGCTGCAAGCAAAACTTCGGGACCTTGAATCACTTCTCAATAACAAGGAAGCTTCATTGGCAACAGCAGTTTCTGAACGGAAGGCTTTGGAGAAACAAGTACATGATGTTAAAGTTCAGATTTCTCAGGTGAGCTGCCAGCTTTTGAATTTGACTAGTTTTGTAATAGTCCTGCATCTTTAAAACTCCCCCTGCCTGGAGTATTTTATATCTCCATGTCTAAAGTATAGAAGTACTCATGCTCGTTTGTATGTGAGATGCAACAAATATGGAGTCGAGTTTGTAGAGTTGCAATGCATCAAATCAAAATTTATAAACTGAAGTCCTCAAACGCCTACCATAGACTGAGATGGTAGTGCTAAAGGAAACTGCCACATCCCCTTGCCCCACACAGGATCTGTGGTAGCACTTTCCCAGTAGTGGGACTTGATCAGATTTGAGTTGCAATTTAATGGATCTGTAACCTGATATATGCACGTGCACAAATGTCTTCATGATTTCCTATGGATATACTAATACGGAAGTATTGGTTCTGCCTCAGATTGGTGCACCATCACTGCACTTTTTTTTTTGATCAAAATGTAAATTCTTATTCAAAGGTTCACTTAATAAATTCATCTGATCAGTTAATGACGGGCACTTTTGAAGATGAAACAAACATTTGTAAATCTTTGAAGGCAACAAATTGTCAAAATATTGGCTCCTCGAAGTAGTGGGATTCTATGCTGACACAATGAGGAAAAAAGTCCTGAAAATAGTGAATATCTAGCTTTGCTGTTCTTTTAACTTGTTTTGCAGGGGCCAAGCCCCCCCACCCCATCTACCCCTAAACTTTATATATACAGACTCCAAGTAAAGTCATACCTCAGGAAAGGGAATGTTCCAAGAAAATCTCCAGTTTGGTATATGCAAGTTTAGATATTTAGCCATTCAGTTTCCAGATTACTGGACTGTGGGTTGTCCTTTCAAATGGTTACCTTAAGTATCCCATGTCTAGCTGGCATTAAACTCTAACATAAAACTGACTAGAATTTTATATTTGGCACCTTCTGAAGACCATTTTGTTTCAGTTATTGAATTTTGTACTTTATTTGGCTAAGCAACTGTCGGTTCAGTGTCGGTTCAGTGTCGGTTCAGTGTTGGTTCAGTGTTGGTTCAGTGTTGGTTCAGTGTTGGTTCAGTGTTGGTTCAGTGTTGGTTCAGTGTTGGTTCAGTGTTGGTTCAGTGTCGGTTCAGTGTCGGTTCAGTGTCGGTTCAGTGTCGGTTCAGTGTCGGTTCAGTGTCGGTTCAGTGTCGGTTCAGTGTCGGTTCAGTGTCTGTAGTCTTTTTCTATTTAGTTCATTGCAAGGTTAAAGCTATACATTTCTAATGACAAATTTTTGCCAAAAATGTGAGGCTGTAATGCATGCTCAGGTTTACTTGGCTTTAGCTAGGTTAGTGATTTTTGTACCATAGTAATTGTATACAGATGAAGATAGTCTTGGTTTTATTTTCCAATTTATCCCCTTTGTCAGCAGTTTTAGTTCTGCAGTTTTCAGCTTTGGGTTTTTGTATCCCCTTTCTTAAAATTAGCTAATGCTAGTTTTTAGTCTTGCTAGATGTATTGTGTAAGCACAAGTTGCTTGTCTTTCCCACACCAAGTAACCTAAAGGCCAAAAAAATGCTGCCTAATCCCAGCATGTTGGATTTGCTAAAGGAAATCCTGGTCAACATTGCTGGCGTGTGTGCGCGCTTCCATACAGACATTCTTGGCTTATTTTGGCAACTGGCATGAATGCCCTTAGCTTTTGTCTTGTCTATCTTTCACCTAGCTTAGTTTCATTTTGGTCACTGCCTTAGTGCTGTAAACTAGCAGTCACCAACAGTAGCACTTTTAATGTAACACTTCTTCACATCGGTTTGTTTTGGAGTAAAAACGTTGGGTACTCTACTTGCCTTCAAACTCCACACTCAAAGAACTAATTATAAATACTTTTATACTGCTGCTGCATCTCATTTTAGTGCCTCGTACCTGCTTCATGGATTCCATCATTACTATGCCTAACAGGAAAAGATAATTTAATCCATGGTTTCAGTACCTTATTCAGTAACATTGTCCACCAGGGCTCATTTCAGCACACTAGGGGACTGAAAATTCCTTCTTACACCCCCTTAAACTAGTCAGTGTTTAAGATTTCATCAGTAATAAATGTTTCGTTTGGCTATGGATCCAGCATTCACAGGTAATTTGCTTTTCAAGTTGTCAGCATTTTCCAGGGCACGCAAAGTTTTTAAACCTTAACCTTTGTGGTTAGGAGTGTCCATGGGAAAGGACTGGAACACAGTAGCAAAACAGCACAAAATTGTTCTCTAGGATATGGTCTGATTGTCCTTCCACTTTCAGTATTGTAGATTTTGGTTTTGCATACACCTCCCAAGTCTTGCTCACCGAATGCTGCATATTTGTTAGAGACATACCACAAGAATCCATACTGTTTAAACCTCTGACTTGGTGCATAATTGCTACAGGTGTAGTATTTTTCTTGTGTTCTGAGAAAGTAGCAGATTTCTATAAATTTAAAAGGTATTTGTCATATTTTATGAAGAATATCAGTACATTATTTGCATATGGGGATCTTTAGCTCTCCTAACACCTTATCTTAGATTATCAGACAAGATTTCTTTAAACTGTCACAGGCAGTCCCTCTAAATGCAGTATAAATGTTGATGGGTTACACCTAATGGATCTCCTGTGTTAGTGTAAGCGGGAGCAGAGACCTCCATATGTGTGTCGTTGAATCTGAAGCAGAATATTGCCACGGTAAGGTCTATAGAAACCTTTGTAAATCCAAACACACAAACTTTGCACGGACTTTCTACTTTACTGAATGTGTTCTCCAAGCCTAGTATCTTTGTTCTGCGCAGTCCTTATCAGTAGCCCTGACTTTAGTATGCTATTAAATGTCTGCCTATGTTCACACCTTTCAGTTAGCTGTGGCATATTTTGCTTTGTTAGTATACAATAGTGCAATTCTCAGTTTACTTCTGTAAGAAGACTTGCAGCTAAATGTCTCTAGCCTCTCTTGAAAAAAAATTAATTACTTTAGGTGTAGGTATCCCATTCTTGCTAAGAAATTTTCATTGAGCACTCATGAAGTAGAGGACCATCTTGTGTCTTCAGATTTCTGTTAAGTTGGCATTTCCTGGAGTTCTACTTTGCATTTATTCCATTTTTCAGATTTCTGTGACTGTTGGAACTGTAAGTTTACTTGGATGCTGTACCATTACTCGTCATCACATATCTGGCAAATATTCTGATTTCCTCCTGGTCTCTAATGGGCTTTAAAGTTCCTAACTTATTTCCACAGGTCTGACTAAAGTTACCCAACAATGAATATAACTCTGTAGTGATTCTGACGTTTTTCATTATCCAGAACACTGAAAAGGCAACTTTGAGATTATCCTTTTCTAATCCCCTTCCATTTCACGTTTGAACCATTAAATCCCTTTCACTTTGTAGATTTTTAAATTTTCTAGTCTTCATTTTAATATAGGTTTCCTCCAAAGATCGGGTAATATGCTTGCCACTGCCATCTTCACTTTATGTATCTGTTCTAATTGATTACACTAGTCTGCAAAGTTCCTAGTTTGGAAAACAAGCAACTCCTACTTGAGAGACATTAGCTCATTTACACTTCAAACAAGCATAAGACACCACCATGGGATGCAAATTTTCTTAGCGATACGCACACTATATATGTATAATAGTTGGAATGATAGGAACCCTATCTTAAGTAAAAACATAATTTATAACACTGTTGATAAGGTAGGTAGAATTTTGCAAGTGGGTGGCAGTATGTTTTTGAACTGCAGCATTTGTGCTGCATAAAGAATTTCGTAAATTTTTGGCGAATAAGCAGTCCATTTTGCTAGTCCATGGCTTTAATTTCCATTTCTGCCAGTCTTGACCTTGGTCAAAGTTCTTTACACTTGAGAGCTGCTCATGGGGAGACCAGTTCAGCTCTTTCTTGTATCCAACTACAGCCACATTATTCTGAGGATTAGAGTTGAATACCTTTAACTTTTTCTGGTCACAGTGTCATAATGTCTTTGTTCAAAGGCATTCCTGCGTGGTTCCATCCAGGGATTATCCTTCACTGAGCTGTGCCTACTTTCAGAATATTTACAGGAGTTCCCGCTACATCTTTGCCTTGGTATGCTCACAACCACTATGTACTGTTCTTCCCCTTGGCATGTATGATCCATTCTAGCAGCCATTGGTAGGAAAATTAGTATGGTCTTGAGCTTCATGGCTCTGGTAACAGAATTCGGTGACTACATTTTTGTCTGGCTGTACCCGCCCACACCCCCCAACATGGAGACCACCCACCTGCTGCAATAGTAGCAACTGTAACCAAACAACTTCCCTTCAGGTGCTTAATTCTTGTCTGTAACAGCTTTCATAGTCTAGTTCAGACTATTAAATGTTTACTATTCCTCCTTGCTTGTGCCATTGTATTAGTTGCGAATATTCATTTTTTGGGTGCAGCACAGTAGTTACCTTCTCCATGCTGCCATGTTGCATCCACAAGCCAGTAGAGGCATGAGACCTTCTAGAACTGTTTTGCCACAAGTTCTGCCATATGGGATGTAAGCAACAGAGCGGATTGTATTACTGACACCAGTGTAAGATTTGCTAATACTGTACCGTAATTGGCTGGAAACACTATGCAGTGAGACCGAGAAACAAAAGTCTTAATTGCCCAAGTTTGTGCTAAATAGGTCTCTCCCTTGTAGACCAAGTCTTGTGCACTTAAAAATGAATTGTCCAAACACTGTAGTTCATTTTAATAAGGTTTTACATGTTCACAATATCCGAATATGGTCTCCATTAACAGTATTGATCATTCTGCAGTACATATCCTGTATGTCATATTCTGATTGCCCTGAACAATGTAACTGTCTGTAGACCTGTTTTCTGTACACATGCTAGTGAGTTGGACGTCTTCTCTGAAGTAACAGGTCGAATGAACTTACTAACCTTTAACTGCCTTGCTGTCCTGAACACAGCGTATTGTATTGTTTTAGTCTCGTAAATTTCCTTATTTACATTTGTTTTCACCTCTGTCTCAGGCTTTATATGTGCTTCATTGAAGGAACATTCTGTAGCTTATCTTTTCCTCGAGAAAAGAACATTCTGTCTGCACACTTTATGCTTCTGTTTCCTTTTCAATAAACTCTCTTCATGCTTGGTCAGCAATGTTATTTTCCTTTCTGCTTAACTGTCTTGTGCATAAATGAAACTCAATTTGTTTTACCCTTTAGCCTGTCTAATGTCTCTATTTTAAAATAAAAATCCCTAATCTAACAACCAGTAGAAGTATGAAAATGAGTAAGAGGGGAAGGGATATGCTCAGGTGGGGCACCTTGTATGACGTCACTCACCTGTTGTAGTAAATGGGTGTCCTGTGCCCCTTCAGAAGACATTTTCCACCTCCCCTGCCAGTAGTTGGCTTCCTTAAGCATCTCCCTTACTGTAAAGGAAGTGCTAAACTGCCTGTTACCATCCTGGCAGCCTGCAGAATGGGAGTGCATGCCTCTGTACCTGTTCATACGACACATTAGTAGGACTTTCTGCAATCCTATTTAATGTTTGCATCAACTTGTCTAAAATCCTTAGTTGACTAAAGCTGCTGTCAGACCATGCCATCACAACTGTTAACCGCATTTGATGCTTCCTTAAAATGCTTCCACTGTGGGTGTTGTACCATAACCATGTGGTAGTTGCCACAGCTTCTAAGCATTGTTTGGAACGTTATTTTTGGAGTTGGGCATCCTTTGGCATGCTCCAGAGACCCTGTTATCATTTTCCTATCTTGGTAGCTTTAAGGCTTAGGCAGAGGTGCTGCTATGACTTGTTCCTCCCAGGTTTGAGGGATTAATCTTGAACTTCTAGTTCATTGTACAGGGTGTGTTGCCTGGCGCTAGCAGAATGGACCTGCCTTCCTCCAAGCAGTGGAACAAGTTTCAGAAATTTTGCACTGTAGGAATCTTGGAAGGCAATTCCAGTAGTTAACTTAATTTGGAAGGCCACCTTGCAGAACAGCTGATATGTTGGGTAATTAATGGATTACCTTAAGGCCGTTTGAGTTTTTGTTGCACAAAATAAGTTGCCTTGTAGCAAAAAACAACCACCAGTATATCCGTAACACACTCGTCTTGGAGAAACAAAGTTCTTTTAAAACTAGAATTTGAGCATGTGAGGGATATTGCTAATAGCGCTATAGCTGAACATTTGTTTGTTTCATGATGGAGAAAGTAAAGAGCTACAAGGCACTGTTTTGGGGAAAAATGCAAATATCTAGATTTGATTTTTATCAAGCAACAGTTGCTTTTAAAATCTACTTGCATTTTAAGGGGACCAAATGAAGAATGTAATTGGAGAGTACTTGTATGATTAATGTATTTGTGTGTATATATGGGGCACATGTTTTTACTTTGTTATACTCCTTGAAGACTTTGGCCAAAATGTCAGTTTCATTAAATTTGTTGGATATACTGGTGGTGGTTTTGTTTGAGTTTTTGCCAGATTAGTTTTAACTGTTGGATGTTGAATGTGGGTACTTAATATGGAGCTCTGAGTGGGATTTCACACTGCATATTTGTAAGTTTCTAACACATGGTTTCATGCATTTGTGTAGCTTTTGTGCTTGAGGATAATTCTTGACTGATTTCTGTTGATGAGTAATTTGTTATAATTTCATGCCAACTTTGTAGGCTTTAGATCACTTGTCTCAGGATTTGCTTACAGGCTGGGGTGGTTGCATCATTTTCTTGCCACTAGTGTGGCAGTACATGGTCAGCTGGTGGGGGCCAAGCATGCACCGTGAATACTTCATTGGTTGGATAACCTATTAAGTGCTCATTTTGAGTAGCTGGTGTTGAAGGATAAAACATGTAATCAAAATCTGGCAGCCTGACTCTGATGTTAGTGTTGCACTGAGTGTATGAGTGCAAAACACTTTTAAGCTTACCTTTGCACCATGGCATGGGGTGCAAAAACTGTTGAACAGTGCCATTGGGGAACTTGTTTTACTTCAGTGGAGAAAAATTCCTTAGTGGCAGTGTAGTAAAAAATGTGCTTTGTCCATAAATTGTAATGTAAGTACCACCGTGTGTGATGGTGCCCCCTCAAAGTGCATGGACACAACACACTTACTGTAGGAAATACTAAGTTTATTTGGGGTTTGGTTTGAATGAAGTTTACAAGTTTGTTTTAAGCAGTCCAAATAAGTACAGACAAGTGGTAAAGTCACTTCACACTTGACTCGAGTGCTGCAGTGCCTTTACTAAAATCAGCAAATCTCTGTTTCTGAAGAAGACTTGGGGTTCCCTAGAAGTAATGTGAGAGCGATTATAGACTGAGTAGACAGCAGCATCAAATGTGAAGTTTTCAACCCTATCCAATATTGGAATTTTGGTGATTGGCAGGGGGATTCTAGCCTAGGTGATGCCCTCCAACTTATTTCAGGTTGATGTTTGAATATCACTGGTGTTTAACAATGTTCTGTGCAACTGGTATGGTGTGGTCTGGTATATGCCAAATGCTTATTGTGTTAGGATAAAAGTGTGTAAAAATGATATGTAGAGATTATGCCAACTCTCACCTTGGCAGGACTCTATTTCATGATTTGATTCTTGGGGCTGTAAGCTAGTTAAACACTTTAAAGCTCTCAACCCAGGCCCATTTAGACCAGTTAGCTCTACTATGGAGCGAGTGCCAGTCACATTCATGTGACTGAGGCATGAGCCTAATGGCGCATTAGCTCTAATAGGGAGTGAGAGTTGGGCACAAGCAGTGGATCTTGTGGGGCAATCAACCCCCAACCACACTTGGTTGTGACTTCAATAAAACAGTCTCTTGGGGTGAGATGTGTCCACACATGTCAATCTCCTGATGTCTGTATGTGCAGTGTAGGTGTCATCCTGGCTAGTTCTGAGTCATGCTTGTACATCTCTCACCTGTAGGTGGCCGCTTTGCATTACGCTGAACAGCCTAATTCAGAGTGCATTAGCTGCTCACTTCCAACCACCTTTGCTTTTTCCACCTTCCCCTGTGGATAATCTGTGTACAACACAGCTATGCTTGGGGGGGCAGAGATGACCCTTCCCCTATTTCTTACATTAGTTGTCTCCTGTGGTTGTGCGCACCATCCTGTGTTGGCTTCTCACTCAGGCTCTTCAGTTGGGTTTTGGTGATTTGTCTCAACATTTTCTCTATCTCTAGTATATCCAGTATGTTTAGAGTTCATTTCATACAGTCTTATGTCCTTTTGCCGTTTGTGTTAATCTACCTTGGCTAGGGCAGATTGTGGATTGTAGCTGCATTTATAGGTAGTTTGCTGTGAAGCTGTTTTGAGTATAGGTGTTCAGGTTGGATGGATGCTGCAGGTGTTATGGATTGTGTGGTTTTAAACGCAGTAAACCATGGACTTTCATGGTCTGGGTATTGAGTATGGATCCCTCTTCTATCAGACAGCTGATGAAATCAATATTTTTGACATTTCACAGAAGTTGGTTACCCTCCTAGAGGGTTCAAACCTTTTTTAGTGTTCCACAAGTTAAAATACACTGTTAAAATACAAACTGTACACTACTACAATCCAAGTGTAGTAGTGTGCTGTGTGTCTTTAGTGTATTGTAACTTGTGGAACATTAAGAGGTTTGGAGCCTGTACATGGTGTTCTGCTTTTGTAGATTTGTTTGGCTTTAATACTTGTTCCCTCTAGAGGGAACACAATTTCCCCACTTAAGTGCATTAAATAGGGAGGAATTCATTTTGTACTTATAAATTAGGTTAATTATTTTTAAACATGAGGGGGTGGCTAGATAAGTAATACAGTCCCAGAAGTGTCTTTCTCATTTGTATTGAGATCCTGAAAGATGTTTGATCTTTAGAATCTGATTAGTGCAGAGAATTTTTGCCATGGCCTGTCATCTCTTGTGTAGCAGGTTACAGTGAATGCCTGAAAGCAAGAGGGGGTTGGTACTAGTTGTGGGTCTTGCTTTCCCATTACTTGGGTTCCACAAGCAGAAATGGTAGGAACATACCATCTATCGGAGTAGTGTGTGCCGCCAATGTTGCATTCATTTTCGGAGGGAGGGTGTTGCAGACTAATATGGATGCTGGTCCCATAGTTTGTTCCCCAGGAGATGGGGTTTGTATAGGTAAGGAGAGTTTTTTCTGGAGCCTCTGATTTTACCATAGAGCAGTCTGACAGGCTAACTGGTCTGCTAGTATAGAACTCTGGGTAAGATGAGCTGTCCTGCTCTTTGTCATTGGAGCCTTTGGGTAAACTCCTGGTGTACTGGGAGATGGACTTGGGAAAACTTTAAAATGTGTACTTGATATTGGCTGATCTGAGGCGGGTGTTTTATAATTAGTAGAAATATTGGGCAGGTATTCGTATTTCCTGGAGTATGAACAAGTAAAACTGAGCTGACAATCAGTTTCAGGTCACAGTGCTTGTTAGCTGCAGTTGTATCACTTTGTAACTTTTAGTCTGTTAAAAAGGATATAAGAGATTAATTTGGTGTAAAGTTTATTCAAGACTGTGGTTGGTCCTAAGTGCCACACACCCATGTCAGCCTGATTTTTAACGTAGTATTACTATTTGCAATGCTTTTTCTTAAGCCACAAACTGTGCAGGGCTGAATGAAGAAATTGAGGAAACCTGGCCTGGATGGAAAATTAAGCTAGTGTGGCATAGTGGTAGGGGAAAACGTCATAGTGTAGGCCACTTCCATATGTTCAAAATCCTAACGAGCTGTTCAAAAGGGAAAACTGAGTTTCTTCAGTGATACTCTGACTCCCTCTAATGCCTTGAAAGAGCCATTACACTTACGTTGTGCTGAAATGTTTGGTTTTAAACATCCCAAAGACATGCAGTAGGTGAATTGGACACTCTAAATTGGCCCTAGGTGTGAGTGTGTCCATGTGTGTGCCTTCTGTGGAAGTTTGGGCGCCAGGCTGGCAACTCGACACAGTAAAACTCCACTGCCAATCATGAGAGGACAGGTGATCTGCTGTGGCGACTCCTAACAGGAGCAGACTTCCAAACCTTGACAGTAAAGAATATTTAAAGCCTGATAAAATGAGAATCTGCTTTTGTACTGCACTGTAGATGTAAAGTGCCATGCAAAGATGTGCTAGTCCTGCAACCTCATTGATGTCCAAGGATGCATCTGCAGTCATAACAAATGGGTTGTCCTGTCGTCAGGCAGCCCTTCAGTCGGCCGGATTCCAAAGTCTGGGTCCGGCTTCGGCTGATGTCGCACTTCACCCGACATCATCTCTGCTGGTCTTCGGGTATAAAGGCATCAGCCGACGCCATTTTCCTCAGTCTTTCTTGCCGCGTGGCGCCCGAAGCAGAAGCTGTTCGCAAGTGCCCGTCGGTCAGATCCAGAGATTACTACTACCGAATACTACTTCGAAGACTTCTAAAAAGCTAAGTACCCCGTTGGGGACTCTTTCTTGCCTCAGCCTATGTCAGAAAAAGTAAATAACTGTAACTTGTGGGAAACAAATACCTCAAAGATTTCCACTCTTACTGCCTACCTTGTTTAGGCCCAGACCACGACGTAGCAGCCTGTTTAGCCTGTGCTTCCTTCAACCAACGAACGCTTAGGAGTCTGTCGGAGTTTGCTGAACAGTTTTCCGGCTCAGATTTTGCGTACATTATGCCGTCGGATCCTCAGACTACCCAAATTGTTAAACGCAAAGAAAAAGACCGACACTCGCGGTCTGCGGTTTTGGCCGAAACCACGGTTAAGCAAGCCGCAAGTGTCTCTGTTTCGGCCGAAACCAAGAAAACGGGTCAATCTTCAGCCGAATTCATGACTACTACTGAGGCTCCTGCTACCTTAGTTGAATCGGCCTCTGAAGTTTTGCCTACTACTGTGGTTCCTAGTGAATTATCAGACACCATCCCTTTGGATGTCTCTACCCCAGCACGTGGTGCTGCTAGGCCTCCTGCAGCCATGTCTATAAAGGCCTTTGCCAGGGCTAAAGCAGCCAAAACTGTTAAATCAGTGCCTGTTAAGACCCCCTCACATAGGCCCACTTCTAGTTCACAAATGCTTACTCTGGCAGAGGATTTAATCTCCTTAATTAGGGGATCCCAATCTCACCCAGACAGGGCCTCTCAGCCTCCCGAAAAGAGACCTAGAGCAGAGCCCCCCGAGCCAGTGTCCTCTGATACTTCAGATGACTCAGACATTACAGATCAGCCAGAGGCTCCTTTTTCTACTTATGAAGATTCCGATGCTGAAGAATCCATTCCATCTGCCTCTCCACCAGAGAAATTTTCCTTTGGGGAAACCTTACATGCCATGCGAGAACAATTCCAATGGCAGGGACAAGATTTCTCAGATTCAAGAAAAAGGCTTAGGACCTTTCTGCACTTACCACAACATAGGCCCTTAGCTATACCTCCAGTTCTGCCTGTTGTGGATGATGCATTTAATGATGTTTGCACTGCTCCTGATACTTTACCTCCAGCCCCTGCCAAACCAGATAGATTTTACAGGGTGCCAGACACTCATCACCACCTATACAAGGCCCCACTTGCAGATCCTGAGACTATATCCCAGGGGCCTAAGGCAGTAGCCGACCTCAGCAAAAAACCCTCTCCCTTCTGAAAGGGAATCCAGGTCCTTGGAGAGATGGGGGAAAAAAGTTTACACCTCTGCTACTCTCTCAGCTAGAGCTTTAAACTGTCAGTTTCACATGATCCAATACCAAGAGTTTATGCTTGATCAGTTAACTAAGAAGCTGTCCTCTGACTCCTTAGATAAGAAGTATGTTTTAGAAATGGTGAATAACATTCAGCAGGTTAGTAACCATTCTTTAAAATGTGGCTATGATGCACTGGAGGCTTCATTTAGAACAGCCATGACTGGCACAGTGATAAGAAGGCATGCATGGTTGAAGGAACAGGTTTTGCCGGATCATGTTAAAGCAAAGCTGTTAGATGCTCCTATGGATAAGGCCAGTCTATTTGGTACACCTGCTCAGCAAGTAATGAAGAAAATGGAAGAGAAGGCAAAATCTGTACAAACAGTTAAGGATTTCTTACAGGTTCAGCCCCAAGGTTTAGCAGGAACTGGCCTGCCAAAATTGGTCCTTTCCAGACTCCTCAAAATCTCAGAGGCAGGAATAGACGCTCTAGAGGCAGAAATCAATCCAGAGGAGGTGCCTATAGAGGACGCCAGTGGCAAGGCAATAACCAGAGAGGCACAGACACAACCACTGCCACTGCAACAGGACAATCACAGTGACTTGACTCTGACACCGCCTACCAGGGAGCAAATAGCAGCACCTTTAGGCGGAAAGTTAGCCTTATTTTCGAAAAATTGGCACTATATCACAAAAGACAAGTGGATTTTGCAAACCATAGACCAAGGCTACAGGTTCCACTTCCACACCTTACCAGTAAAAAGAGGAATGCCAAACCTACCTCCAAATCAAAAAAACAGAAGCTCTAAAGCAGATAGCTCAATTAACAAAGATGAGAGCTGTGGAAAGAGTACCAATAACACAACAGGGCAAAGGATTCTACTCCAGACTCTTCCTAGTACCAAGAAAAGAGAAAAGTTGGAGACCTATTCTCGACCTGTCCGTCTTAAACACATACATCATTGTAGCAAAATTCAAAATGCTGACCCTACAGCAACTTCTTCCCATGCTGGGCAAGGAGTGTTGGCTGGTAACTCTAGATCTCAAGAAGGCATACCTGCACGTCCCCATACGACCAAATTGCAGAAGATACCTCAGATTTCTTGCAGGATCAGAGCATTATCAATTCTCAGCATTGCCCTTTGGCTTATCTACTGCGCCCAGAGTATTCACAAAATGCCTGGCATCAGTAATCGCTCATTGCAGGCTACAGGGAATCCAAATTTATCCATACCTGAACGACTGCCTGTTACAAGCGGACAACAAAAGCAAGCTGACAACAGATTTACAGAGAGTCATTTGCTTACTACAAGCCCTGGGATACACAGTCAATTTAAAAAAGTCAAGACTGATACCATCCCAGACAAGAACATTCTTGGGTGCGGAATTGGACACAATAAAACAAATGGCATTCCTAACTGCAGAAAACAAGCACAACTCCCTCTTTACTTCTTGGCATTAACAAAGCAGCACAAACTAACAGCAAGAAAAGTACTGCAGGCCTTGGGCTTCATGGCATCATGCATAATCCTGGTCCCCCATGCCAGACTGCATATGAGAACTACAGTGGTACCTAAAGAATTTATGGTCTCAACACAGGCACAGCTTAGAAACCGAAATCCCACTAATCCCATGCCTGAAACAAGAGTTCCTATGGTGGGCTCAAGCATGCCAGTCAAACCCAGGCTTGCCCTTCCACAACTTTCAAGCAAACCAAACCATCACAACGGACGCCTCAGACCTAGGCTGGGGGGCGCACATGTTGGACAAGTGCATACAAGGATTGTGGACTCCAGACCAGCTGCACCTGCACATAAACCAAAAAGAAATGCTGGCAGTAAAACTAGCAATCCAGAAATTCAAACCATTCCTCAAAGAAGGCCATTTAATGATAAGGACAGAGAACACCACAGTCATGTGGTACATCAACAAACAGGGAGGCACTCATTCATACCCCCTATGCAGAATGACTCTGGACCTTTGGAATATGGCTCTGAGCTACAACATCCAGTTACAGGCAATATTTGTGCCGGGGAAAAGAAAACACCCTAGCAGACATGTTAAGCAACCACCTCGGATGCTCACGAATGGATGCTACACCCGGACATCTTCAAGGCCATCACAAAGAAATGGGGAATGCCACAAATAGACCTATTCGCATCCCCACTCAATCACCAGCTCAAAAAATTCTGTGCAAGGACATGCCACCCACTAGCATGGAAGGTGGACTCTCTATCCTTCAGTTGGAAAGGCCTGACAGCATATGCATTTCCACCTCTTCCTTTGATGCACAAGATACTACTGAAAATCAAAGAGGAACATCCAAGGATAATTCTGATAGCTCCGAATTGGCCAAGACAACACTGGTATCCTTTGCTGAGGAGCATGTCTCAGGGGAGAATGTGGCCAATACCCCTGATGCCTTTGATAACTCAGAACATCATGCACCCAAACCTAAAAACCTTGCAACTGACTGCCTCGAACATCACATAACAGCAACTAACCCAGACTTATCCCAAAGGGTTAAAGACATTATCCTTGAAGCCCGCAGACCTTCAACAAGAAGGAACTATGCAGGAAAATGGAAAAGGTTTGTCATTTGGAGTACTGAAAGAGGAAAAGATGTCTCTAACATAGATATTGCTAACATCCTGGAGTACTTGGCAGAGCTTCTACATACGGGCCTGTCCTATTCCTCCATCAAGATGCATGCATCAGCTATTTCCGCAGAATACAGCTTCGACCCACCTGTCTTTTCGCATCCTCTACTCAGGCAATTCCTCAGAGGGATCAAGAATGTAAAACCTCCTAGGAAACAACCATTACCAGCATGGGACTTGAACTTTGTGCTAGAAAAATTGACACTCCCTCCATTTGAACCAGCAGCAACAGCAGATCTTCAACACCTATCATGGAAAACTGCTTTCCTACTGGCAATTACTTCAGCAAGGAGGGTTTCGGAACTACAGGCCTTAATGGCAGTACAACCCTTCCTAATCTTCCATCAAGATAGTGTCCATGAGAACTAATCCTACATTTATGCCTAAGGTGGTATCCAGAGTGTCTTTAAACCAGGCAATCCACCTACCTACCTTCTTTCCCAATCCACAGAACACCGGGGAAAGGCTGCTGCATACCTTGGATGTACATAGACAGTTACGCTACTACCTGGACAGAACCAAAAGTAACAAAAACTGACCAGCTTTTAGTAGTCTATGCAACAGGAAGGGAAGGAAAAGCAATTTCCAAACAGACAATCTCCAAATGGATAGGAAACTGCATAAGATTCTGTTACTCCTACCATGGAAAACCAGTTCCACAGAACATAAGACCTCATTCTACAAGGGCTACAGCCACTACCACAGCTTTCTTACGAGGAGTGGCAACCAAGGACATTATTGAGGCGGCTACTTGGACCTCCGTGCATACATTTGCCAAGCATTATAATTTACCTCTATACTCTAGATCCCGAGCAGGGTTTGCCACTGCTGTATTGCAAGGGATCCTAACTACACCATAATTCTTCTTCCTCCTCCCTACTTTGGCTATGGTATTCTACCCATTTGTTATGACTGCAGATGCATCCTTGAAGGACATAGTACAGTTTTGTACCTACCATAAATGTAGATGTCCGAACAGGATAGCATCTGCAGTCAGGATTACCCACCCTCCTTCCCCTCTGTGGTACTCCTAGGGTATTTATCCTCCTAATAGCTAGCTGGGGGGAGTCTCTTATGGTGTATTTGTTTGTATATATGTACATACATGCTTATTTTTTGTTTGCCTTCTACTATTTTGGAAACATTGGCATTTATCCAAAATTTAGCTTTCCTAGAGGGCAACTGGCATCTGGGGCAAGAAACACTGAGGAAAATGGTGTCGGCTGATGCCTTTATACCCGAAGACCAGCAGAGATGACGTCGGGTGAAGTGCGACATCAGCCGAAGCCAGACCCAGACTTTGGAATCCGGCCGACCGAAGGGCTGCCTGACGACAGGGCAACCCATTTGTTATGACTGCAGATGCTATCCTGTTCGGACATCTACATTTATGGTAGGTACAAAACTGTACTTTCTGCCTTCTTGCATGTCAGAAATTTGTATAACTTTTGGCATACATGACTGCATGCTGTATTTAGTTAAAACCCACAAACATGCTATCCAGATTACTACACATGGTGCATGTGCAAATGTAGCAATGTGCATTACTGACACAATTTCCCATAAACACTTTCCTTACAGAAATGTGCCTTACACAAGACTTTGCATAACCCATATTATGTACATGTGAATGTTTGTATATTTGTGCATGAAAAACAAAACCGTGTAAGAAACTTCTCAGTGTGGAAGATTTTCAGTCCCTGTAGCTCTAGTTAATCGCTGTATATTAATCAGATCAGACCGAAGTAGTGAAATTAAACTTGTCTTGAGTAAAATAATAAAGATATATAATTGTACAGAATTACTAAGTATTCAAAAGTAATCCAAGCAAGGCAGGCAGTCTGTTTCGAGTCGAAAATCCTTTAAGTAAAAAATAACTTCCATATGAAGCTGTACATGTAACAGTATTCGTATGTGGTGGAATGTTCATCCCAACATTGAACATCTGATCTTCCACATGAGGTCTGCCAAACCATTAATCCCACCCAGTTTTCTGTAGTTTTAGAGTATGCTTATGAAATGGTGCCAAGCCCTTCAGAACTTTCCTGGTGTCAAAGTGAGGGCTTCTCTCCAGGCTTTTGAGGATTGGTCAACTTGTGCTCTTCCATTGCTGGGTAGATAATTTCCCTTTGTTGGGGGGGACCTTTGACATTCAAATGTTACTGTTGCCTTTCCTAAATAGGAACGTAAAGATTTGTTCTAGACTAGAGTTTGTGTTAACTGACAGACTCCACTGTACTTAGGAGTACACTTTTTTTAAAAGTTAACTTTCTGAAACAATTTTTTGTGGATGAACTGTGTAATGCACTTTGTTAGCCCAAAAAGTAAAAGTTCTTTTTACTGGGAAAAGTGACTTTTGGGGACTTAAAATTTTACTGGCTTGTGCTGCTTTGATTCCCTATGAAAAATCATTCTCAGCTTTACCATGGAACAAAATACTGGTCCTGTAGTCTCACGGCCTTTGCCACCGTAGCAGGCTAGCAATTTTCCTCAGCCACATGTGGGTGAGTGTTACCAAAGACAGCACCAGTCTTCCCCAGATCTCTCTGGTGTAGCACCTACAACTGCTATGGACCAAGCATTCGCCACTTCCTCTGCAGCTTTTTGCGTCTCCAAGTGAACAAGGGAAGAGCCACTTCTTGGGAGAAGGGGTAGGGAAGATGCACCTGTTTAGTCAGAATCTTGTGCCTGTCCTTTGGGAAGTTGTGACCACCGTTAACAAACCTGTTTTCCATTTTTGTTTTGCTAGGAAACTGGTGAAAAACTATTTACTCTTGCACAAGTTCCTATGGGAAAGAGTACTTTTAGGTCTGGCTCAGTGTGTATTTCAGGCTATTGATCCTTTATAAGGTGGTTTATGGTAAATAGCCTTTGGCTTGCCAAGTTTGCTAATTGCAAATGTGAGTCATAGTCCACAATAACATACTGCAGGAAGGGCCAACGCAAACGAGTGGTGACAAAGCCAGTCTAAAACTAAATGCAAAAAGTGCATGATTTCCCTTGGCAAAGTAGAATTACCAGATAACTACAGTGTTGACAACACCTCTCCCCCTCCTAGGTGCAAACCAGTGGTGAGAGACCTAGGAACACTGGTAGATAAAAATCTGAACTGCGACCAAGTTTCCTCTGCAGTAAGAGAAGTGTTCTAGATTGTGCACCTCATAAGTAAGGGCTGTAGGGCCTGCTAGCCTATGGGCCTGCTAGCCTATGAACCTATAAGAGAACTGGATTCCTGTTTTCTGAAGAGATTAAAGATTCTGAATCTGGGCAGGAAGATGAAAGGGCAAATGCAGGGTTTTTCTGCTCTGCTTTCTGGTTCAGACTCTGGAGATCATGCTATTTGAATCTCCCTGTGAGTTTCTCAGACTATTTCCAGAATGTGCCAATGTTTTCAGTGGGGCAACACTGAGGTTTTTCAGTTCCTCAAAGTAATGAGCTGTTATAAATGGAATTCTTGTAGTTCCTCTGACAAAGTTTTTATTCACTCATCCCAGACCCGAAGCAGCAACTAAAGCTTTAGCAAATCCAGCTGCTGCTAAACAGTTTTAGCTCCAGTCCCAACTTTCAGACAGGGGTGGGTAAAATAAGCATGGGGAAAAGTATATTGCTTCTGCAGCTTTAACTTTCAGAATTTTGAATTGCCAGGATCACGTTTTGACCAATTTTTAAAGTCTGAGGAATTTGTAGTTCCTTGCGAGGAGAACTGCTTTGAATAGTGTTCTTCATTCGTAGGTTATTGGTTTTAGTTTCTTCTTTCCTAGGTTACTATTCATTTAGTGTGTCGTTCCATAGATACTTCAGGGGTTTGGCTACTGGTACTGTTGGTTTGCTTGGCTATGTTCACAGAACCTACCAGAAGATGTTTTTAAAACAAAAAAAAATTAAGTTCTTTGAATAGAGAGCTAGTTTTCAGACCTTCCACTGCAGATTTATTGCAAAAAATGTCAGGTGTAAGCTGATTCAGGGAATCTGATTTTGCAGCCCTTCTCTTCCATATTTTACAAGGGCTTGTCTATTCCCTTTTCCAATTTTGGCAAACAAAAGTGAACATACTGGTAAGCAGGCATTTAAGAGTCCCAAAATGAGAACACCCCCCCCCCCCCAAGCTGGGATTCCAGGACAGCACAAGTCTTACTTCATAACACAGGATTGTGTTCCTGGGGTATCTGCTAGACACATCAGTACAAAGAGCTTTTCCTTCCGTAGGAAAAAAGACTGCATGAAAAACCCTTGAAATAGATCTAGAAACCAGACTATGGTCTCTGCAAAAGAATACCTCAGGATTATGGGTCTCCTCAAACACCTGGCAAGACTCCATGTGAGAAGGATTCAGTGGTATCTGAACATCTTTGTTCCTAAAATTAACGCCCCTTATCTTTACGTCTCTAAGTGATTTCTCTTCTAAAAAATCCCAGAACTGGAACTTAAAGTATCCCTAAATCCAAGTCTCTCCTTCCCTCCTGCTCTAAAGCAGTTGGTCATCACTGATGCTTTTGAATTTGCTTGGGGAGTGATGTCAAAAGGGCTACAAGTGTAAGGTATCTTTGACAAGGACTGATGCAAGCACACATGCAAGACATGCTTGCTCTTCTGAAGGTACTCTACTGTGAATCATCTCTAACAACTTGACAAGTGTAAGGTATCTTTGACAAGGACTGATGCAAGCACACGTGTAAGACATGCTTGCTCTTAAGGTACTTACTGTGAATCATCTCTAACAACTTGAAGAGGTCCTGGGGACCAGACCATAACAATGATGTGGCTCAAGGAAGGGAGAGCCATGTCTTACCCTCTCTATGCAGACTAGCCATATTTAGCTTGGGCTATAGCTTTACAGTACAGTTTCCCTCTACAGGCTTGCATTCTTTGAGAGCAAACGTGTGTGGCAAAGAGCAGTGTGACAGTCAGACCCTCGCAAATGGAAACTAGATTGGTGGGGGTATTACAAAACTTGTGTGGGGAATTCCTCAAGTTAGACCGCTTTGCTTCATCTTTGAACAATCTGATGGCAAAATTCTGTTTCTTGACTTGTCTACAAGGCATGCCTTTTCCTTTATTTGGGCAGGAATGTTACAGTATGCTTTTCATTGATATCCAGAGTACTTCTAAAGATTCAGAAGGAATCCCTCATCCCCACAAGAGCTTTCTTTCTTCTGGCCTAGGCAACAGTGTTTCTCCCCTTTAAAACTGGCCGGGAGCAATTACCACAAGCTCACTCAGTAAATACACAAGAACAGTCATGTTTGATACTTCCCAACCTCAACGAATTTCAGCTGACTGCCTGGATGATTTGATACTGCTTGGGCACTTGTTTACATAGGATGTACAGCAGGCACTTACGGAGGCAAGAAGCAAATGGAAAAGGTTTTCTAGTTGGTGCTAACCTAACATTCAGGGTTAGGTGTTTTTCCTGATGTCCTTCAAGGATGCATCTGCAGTCATAACATATGGGTTGTCCTGCCTCAGGCAGCCCTTCGGTCGGCCGGATTCCAAAGTCTGGGTTTGGCCTCTGCTGATGTCGCACTTTCCCTGACGTCAGAGCGTCTGGGGTATAAAAGCATCAGCCGACGCCATTTTCCACAGTCTTTCTTGCCGCGCGGTGCCAGAAGCAGAAGCTGTTCGCAAGTGCCGGTCGGTCAGATCCAGTGAATTCAGCTACCGAAGACTTCGAAAAAGCTAAGTACCCCGTTGGGGACTCTTTCTTGCCTCAGCCGATGTCAGATAAAGTAAATAATTGTTTAACTTGAGGGAAACAAATACCTCCATAAGGATTTCCATTCCTACTGCCTTCCTTGCTTAGGCCCAGACCACGACGTATCGTCCTGTTCAGCCTGTGCTTCCTTCAACCGACGAACTCGTAGACGTCTGTCGGAGTTTGCAGAGGAATTTTTTGAGGCTAGTTTTGCATATAAAATGCCGTCTGAGACTCCGACATTGCATTTAGTGAAAAAACGGAAGGACAAGAACTGACGCTCGTGGCCCGCGGTTTCGGCTGAAACCACGGTAAGGCCTACCGAGAGTGTCTCTTTCGGCTGACAGAGTCCTCTGAGATGCCTTCATCCGAATCCACTCAACCGACAACCGCGGCCCGGGAGGCCCCGGCTGAGTCTGCTACCGAGCTACCTACCGAAACCAGTGTCCAGGATATGTCTGACACCATACCTTTGGACATATCTACTCCTGCACGTGAGGCAGCTAGGCCCCCTGCTTCCATGTCCATTAAGACCTTTTCTAGGGCTAAAGCTGCTAAACTTTCTAAAGCTTTGCCTCCCAAAACTACCTCCCAGAGGCCTTCCTCTAGTTCTCAGATCCTCAGCCTTGCAGAGGACCTTATTTCTGTGATTTAGAGGTTCACAACCTCACCCGGACAGGGCCTCTCATCCTCCATCATACAAAAGGCCCAGGACTGAGCCCTCTGACCCACACTCTTCAGATGAGTCCACGGATGGATCTGAATTGTCAGACCACCAGGAGGAGGCTTATTCGCCCTATGAGGATTCTGATGCTGAAGAATCTATCCCTTCGGCCTCCCCTCCTGAAGAGTATTCCTTTGGTGAGACTTTACATTCCATGAGAGAGCATTTTCAATGGCAAGGTCAGGAATTCTCTGATTCTAGAAAAAGATTAAGGACCTTTTTACATTTGCCTCAACATAGGCCCTTAGCTATACCTCCTGTTTTGAATGTAATTTATGTGTACAATGATGTCAGTACAGCCCCTGATACTCTCCCTCCGGCCCCTGCCAAACCTGATAGATACTACAGTGTCCCGGATTCTCATTTCCATCTGTATAAAGCCCATTATGCAGACCCAGAAACTATTACTCTGGGCCCTAAAGGGGTTGCGGCTGCCACTGCCAAAAATCCTCTACCTTCTGAAAGAGAGTCTAGAGCTTTAGAGAGATGGGGAAAGAAGGTATATACTTCTGCAACTCTTTCCGTCAGGGCACTAAATTGTCAATTTCATATGATACAGTACCAAGAGTATTTGTTAGATGAACTGAACAAGAAGCTTTCTTCTCCTGAACCCCTTGACCGTAAATCCCTTCAGGATTTGGTACACAACTCACAGCAGGTTAGTAATCCTTCCTTAAAGTGTGGTTATGATGCATTGGAGGCTTCATTTAGGTCAGCTATGACTGGGGCAGTTATTCGTAGGCATGCCTGGCTGAAGGAACAATCTTTGCCAGACCATGTTAAAGCTAAACTCCTGGATGCTCCAATGGAGAAACAATTTATTTGGCTCCTATGCTCAGGAGGTCTTAAAGTATGAAGAAAAGGCAAAATCTGTGCAAACAGTTAAGGATTTCCTGCAAGTACAACCACTGAGGTTCAGCAGAAACTGGCCTACTAATTGGTCCTTTCCAGACTCGGACAGAGCCCAGAGAGGCAGGAACAGACGTCCCAGAGGCAGAGGCCAATCTAGGGGCTCCTACAGAGGCAGTCAGTGGCAGCCTGCCAACCAGAGAGGTAGTGCAACAGCAGCAACAACTACTACACCAGGACAGGCTCAATGACTTTACTCTGATTCCGCCTACCAGGGCTCAACTGGAAGCACCCTTGGGCGGAAAGCTTGCTTTATTCTCAAAAAACTGGCATTATATTACAAGGGACACATGGACACTGCAAATAATAGACAAAGGCTACAGGTTCCACTTCCACACTTTGCCAAGGAGAAACGGAATGCCAAACCTTCCACCAAATCAGAGGGCAGAGGCTTTAAAGCGGATCAACAACTTGCTTCAAATAAAAGCTATAGAGAAGGTTCCACTTTCAGAACAAGGCCAAGGATTTTACTCCAGACTATTCCTTGTACCAAGAAAAGAAAATCAATGGAGGCCTATTCTCGACCTGTCCGCACTGAATACTTACCTCATTGTGCCAAAATTCAAGATGCTGACCCTCCAGCAACTTCTTCCCATGTTGGGCAAGGAGTCTTGGCTGGTGACTCTAGATCTCAAGGAGGCATGCCTGCACGTCCCTATTCGACCAAATTGCAGAAGACACCTCAGATTTCTTGCAGGATCAGAGCATTATCAATTCTCAGCATTGCCCTTTGGCATCTACTGCGCCCAGAGTATTCACGAAATGCCTGGCATCAGTAATTGCACACTGCAGACTTCAGGGGATTCAAATCTACCCATATCTGGACGACTGCCTTATACTAGCGGACAACAAGGAAAATTTGATAAAGGACTTGGCCTATGCCATCCACCTGCTACAGGCATTGGGATACACAGTCAACATCCAAAAATCAAGACTTGTTCCATCCCAAAGGATAACCTTTTTGGGTGCAGATCTAGACACAACCACCCAAATGGCCTTTCTCACAGAAGAAAAACAAACAACTTCCGGATTACTTAATGAATCTGACAAGACAAACTCAGCTTACTGCAAGGAAAATCCTGCAGGCCCTGGGTTACATGGCATCCTGCATAATTCTGATACCACAGGCCAGACTGCACATGAGAAAATTACAATGGTATCTAAAGTGTATGGTCTCAACACAGTCACAGTTTGGAAACTTTGATACCAATCATTCCTTGCCTTCAAAAGGAATTCCTGTGGTGGGCTCAGGCCTGCCAGTCCAACAAAGGGTTGCCTTTCAACAAGCCAAAAACAAAACAAACCATCACCACGGACGCCTCAGACCAAGGATGGGGAGCACACATGGAGGGCAAATGTATCCAAGGCCTATGGTCTCAAGGGCAGCTACGCATGCACATAAACCAAAAGGAAATGCTGGCAGTGTTGCATGCAATCGAGGCTTTCAAACCCTTCCTCCATCAAGGACACCTGCTAATAAGGACAGACAACACCACGGTCATGTGGTACATAAACAAGCAGGGAGGCACACACTCCTACCCTCTATGCCGGCTGGCTATGAATCTATGGGAACTATGCCTGAAACTCAATATCCAACTGCAGTCCCAGTTCGTGCCAGGAAAGGAAAATACACTGGCAGGCAGCTTTAGCAGAACTACCATGGATGCACACGAATGGATGCTGCACCCAGACATCTTCCAACTCGTAACAAAGGCATGGGGAACGCCAGAGATAGACCTGTTCGCTTCCCCCCTCAACCATCAACTGAAGACATTCTGCTCAAGGACATACCACCCACAAGCTTGGAGGGTGGACTCTCTCTCTTTCAGCTGGAAAACTCTAAAAGTATATGCCTTCCCACCTCTCCCATTAATGTACAAGGTTCTACTGAAAATCAGGGAGGAACAGCCAAGGGTGATTCTGATAGCTCCAGACTGGCCAAGGCAACACTGGTATCCACTATTGAGGAGCATGTCACAGGCAAAACCATGGCCTCTCCCCCTATGGCCTCTTCTGATGCAGAACAATTTCAAGATCATGCATCCCAACTTGAAAACATTGCAACTAACTGCCTGGAAAATTCCTTAAATCCCAAACAAAATGTTTTATCACAGAGAGTGAAGGACATTATCATGGAAGCTCGCCAGCCTTCCACGAGGAAGACCTACTCGGCTAAATGGAAAATATTTCTCATTTGGAACACATCAAAAGGCTTAGATGTGACAGTGGCAAGCATGACATATTCTGGAATACTTAGCAGAATTGTTCCACAATGGCCTGTCCTATTCTTCCATTAAGATTCATGCCTCAGCAATTTCAGCAGAATACAATGTGGATCCACCTATCTTCTCGCACCCTCTCCTCAGGCAATTTCTGAGAGGGATGAAAAATATCAAACCTCCAAGAAAACCCCCCTTTACTGGCTTGGGATCTCAACTTTGTCTTGGAGAAACTAACACTACCTCCCTTTGAACCAGCAGCATCAGCGGATCTACAGTTTGTCTTGGAAAACTGCATTCCTTCTGGCAATAACTTCAGCAAGAAGAGTATCTGAGTTACAAGCATTAATGGCAGTACAGCCATTTCTTATCTTCCATCAGGACAGTTACACTATAAGAACTAATCCTACTTTTATGCCAAAGGTGGTATCTAGGGTATCCTTGAACCAAGCTATTCACTTACCTACGTTCTTCCCAAATCCACAGAATAGAGGGAAAAATTTCTGCACACCCTGGATATACACAGAACTACGCTACTACTTGGACAGAACTAAAAGTAGCAGAAAAACTGACCAACTATTTGTAGCATATGCTGCTGGGGTGCAAGGAAAAGCAATTTCCAAACAGTTTCAAAATGGATAGGAAATTGCATTCGATTTTGTTACTCCTTTCATGGAAAGACAGTTCCTGCGAACATCAGGCCTCATTCCACAAGGGCCACTGCCACCACTACAGCCTTCCTATGAGGGGTGGCTACCAAGGACATTTTAGAAGCTACTTGGAGCTCCGTGCATACATTTGCCAAACATTACAATATACCTTTATACTCAAGATCCAGAGCAGGCTTTGCTACTGCAGTCCTGCAGGGGATCTTAACTACACCATCCTTTTTAGTACCTCCTCCCCCAGATTGGCTATGGTATTCTACCCATATGTTATGACTGCAGATGCATCCTTGAAGGATGTAGTACAGTTTTGTACCTACCATAAATGTAGATGTCAGATAGGTATGCATCTGCAGTCAGGTTTACCCTCCCTCCTACCCCTCTGTGGTATTCCTAGGGTGCTTACCCCTCTTTTAGCTAGCTGGGGGAATCTATTATGGTGTATTATGGTGTGTTTGTGTGTGTGTGTGTGTGTGTGTGTGTTTGGATTTTTATTGCATTTATCCAAATTTAGCCTTCCTAGAGGGCACCTGGCATCTGGGGCAAGAAAAACTGAGGAAAATGGCGTCAGCTGATGCTTTTATACCCCAGACGCTCTGACGTCTGGGAAAGTGCGACATCAGCCGAGGCCAGACCCAGACTTTGGAATCCGGCCGACCTAAGGGCTGCCTGAGGCAGGGCAACCCATATGTTATGACTGCAGATGCATACCTATCGGACATCTACATTTATGGTAGGTACAAAACTGTACTTTTCACTGTTGCAGTCATTACATTTGGGTAATCTGCTGGCAGGTTGCCCTCAGTCGGCCTGATTAACATAGTCTTTGGTCCTGCGTCAGTTGCTGTCCCTTCCATGACAGGTCATCAGGGGTATAAACCATTGCAGCAGACGCCATTACATCAGTCTTTCTTGCTGTGCGGTTCCCGAAGCAGAAGCAGTTCGCAAGTGCCGGTTGTCCGCTTCTGAAATTTTCGTTTTAGAGTTTCAGAACCGAAGTGTTCAACTTAAAGCTAAGTACCCCATTGGGGAAAATTTTTCTTGCGCCTTACCGATGTCAGTAAAAGTTGATAATTGCATTACTTGTGGGAAGCAAATACCGCAAATTTTCATCTGTACTGTATTTGTTGCCTAGGCCCTTGCTACAACGCATCTTGCTGTCTGTTTTGTGCTTTATTTAATCAGCGCGCTATCCGTTGTCTGTACATTTTTGTCTAAATATTTCGGTTCTCTGTTTAATTATCCAGAAATGATGTCTTTTAGCCATCTGACTACCGGAATTTCGAAAAAAATAGACATAGGTCGTTTAGGTCCAAAACTGACTACGCTTTTAAGCTAGTCGTCAGTTCACCGGTACTCAAGTGAGGTGCTTTCGCAGCCCCTGATACCCACTACTTCTGACTCTCAGGCCTCTACTGAGACCCATTCAGAGTCCGGTATGCCACGAGATACTTCAACTGTGGAACCCATGGATGTCTCTACCGTGGATGGGTCCGGAGCTGCTGTGCAGGCACCGGCTTCTCGGGTGTATTCAGGCCTACAGACTTGCATATCAAACCAACTCCATCTTCAATCCTAAGGCCTAAGTCTGTCGAAAAAAGGCCCAGGCCACATGTTCGGGCCCCTACGCCTAAAAAACAAATGATTAAAATGGCTGAAGATCTAATTTCTCTAATTGGTGGTAGTCAAAACCCCCCCCCCCCCCTTTCAAAGAGGCCTAGTCCTGAGCTTGACTGAATCTTCTGATCGGGATTCTGTTTCTTCTGACTCTTCTAATGAACTTGATTTGTTCATACCTATTTATGAGGATTCTGATGCAGAGGATTCCATTCCCTCTGCTTCCCCTCCTGAGCATTTTTCTTTTGGTGAACCTTTACATACTTTAAGGGAGCATTTCCACTGGGAAAGTCAGGAATTCTCGGATTCAAAAAAGAGGCTTGGGGATTTTCTTTTTACCTCGGCATAGGCCTTTGACTATACCTCCTGTTCATCCAGTATGGCCCCCGATTCTCTTCCTCCAGCTCGTTCTAAACCTGACTGATACTACAGGGTTCCTGAGACCAAGTTCTTTATAAAAAAAAATCCTGCTGCAGATCCTGAAACCATTTCTCAAGGTCCCAAGGGCATTAAGGCTTCTATTGCTAAAAATCCTACCCCTTCTGATAGACTCCAGGGTGCTGGATAGATGGGGTAAAAAGGTTTATACTTCTGCAACCTTGGCAATCAGGGCTTTAAACTGTCAATTTCATATGCTAAAATATCAACAGCATATCGCGGGACTGCTTAAACAGAAAAATGATTATTTCTGACTCTGGAAAATACAGATTTTTCAGGATTTATTGCATTCAGCTGAATACTTTGCAATGTGGTTTTGATTCTTTAGAGGCCTCTTGCAGGGCTGCTGTTACTGGGTCTGTGCTTAGAAGGCATGCTTGGCTTAAGGAGCAATCTCTGCCTGATCATGTTAAAGCAAAATTGTTGGATGCTCCTTTAAATCATTACCACCTGTTTGGCAATAAGGCTGAAGTTCTAAAAAAGATGGAAGATGAAGCTAAATCTATGCAAACTGTGAAAGATTTCTTACAAGTGCAACCTCCAAGATTTAGTAGGCACTGGCCTAAGAACTGGTCCTTTCCAGCTCCTTCCAGATCCACTCAAGCCAAACAGACACCAAAAGCACCAGGTTTCAGTCCCAGGGGACTTGGAACTAAGCAATTTGGTGCTTCCACTTCCAAATCTGGAAATAACAAAACACGCCCCTCTCAATGACTTTCCTTTAAAATTACCAAGCACTTGCATTTCAGTCACCCCTTTGGGGGGAAAGATGGCTCTTCATGCAAAAAACTAGCAACTCATAACCCAGGACAAATGGGTTTTAAATAGTGTCCCAGGGATACAGATTTCATTTCCACACGTTGCCAACTCCAAACAGGTGGCCAGACCTGCCCCCAAATCAGTGGGCAGAGGCTCAAACAAATACTTCCCCTCTTAAACATGGGGGCTATTCAACTGGTGCCAGAAGAGGAAAAAGGACAAGGTTTCTATTCGAGACTTTTCTTGGTACCCAGAAAAGAAATCATGGCGTCCAATTCTGGACCAGTCTACCCTAAACACCTTTCTGAACATTCCAAAATTCAAGATGCTGACTCTTCACCAGATCATGTTTCACTGTTGCAGTCATTACACTTGGGTTATCCTGCTGGCAGGCTACCCGCAGTCGGCCTGAATTCCAAAGTCTAGGTCCAGCGTCTGTTGCTGTCGCCTCTTCCCTGATGTCAGTGCGCCAGGGGTATAAAAGATGCAGCCGATGCCATTTTCTTCAGTCTTTCTTACCGTGTGGTGCCCGAAGCAAAAGCAGTTTGCAAGTGCCAGTCAGCTGACTCCTGACATTTTCAAAAACGAATTTCAGATCCGAAGTCTTCATTAAAGCTAAGTACCCTGTTGGGGAACTTTTTTTTTTTTTTTTGCTCCAGTCTGATGTCAGAAAAAGTTAACAATTGTATTTCTTGTGGGAAGCAAATACCTCAAGGATTTTCATTGTTACTGTATTCCTTCCCTAGGCCCTGATAACAATGTTGCTAGCTGTCGGTTTTGTGCTAGATTTAACCAGCGCACTAAGCATCGGTATGATTTTGCCTTTCATTACTTTGGCCGAAGATTCAATTTATATAATGTTGTCGGAACAGCCGACGACCGGAGTTTATAAAAAGCACAAGGAAAAAGAAAAGGACAGGCATCCGAGGTCCAAAACTGATGAGGCTTCCGCTAAGCCAGTCGCCGGTTCTCAGTGAGGTGCATTCGCAGCCCCTGGCGCCTGCTACCTTAGAGCCACAGGCCGCTGACTACTCCCATGTGGAGCCAGCTAGGCCTCTGGATACTCAAGGTATTGGACACTCTGAAACTATTCCCTCAGATGAGTCCGGAGATGCTGAGCAGGCATAGACTTCTGAGGGTGTTTTCAGACCTACACAGTTCTATGTAAAGCCTACTTCAGCTTCCAAAGCACAGACCAAAGCAATTCTAAAGACAAACAAGTACAGCATTCTCCTGGACAGACTACCATGCCTAAAAAAAACAGATGCTCAAAATGGCCGAAGACCTAATTACCTTGATCAGGGGTTCCCATCCCCCTCCTGACAAGAGGCCTAGGCAAGAGACAGAATATGAATCTTTAGATCAGGTTTCAATTTCCTCGGACTCCTCTTCTGAACAGGAATACTCTCTTCCTCCTTATGAGGATTCTGATGCTGAAGAATCTATCCCTTCAGCCTCACCGCCTGAGGATTATTCTTTTGGGGGAAACCCTGCATACCATCAGGGAGCACTTCCACTGGGAGAGCCAAGACTACTCTGAATCTAAGAAAAGCCTTAGATTTTCTTTTACTCCCCTCAGCACAGGCCTTTGGCTATTCCTCCTGTGTAGACATTGTAGATGTATTTTCAGAGTCTGGCCTTTCTCCTGACTCTCTCCCTCCTGCCCCTGTTAAACCAGACAGATACTACAGGGTTCCAGATTCACATAAATTTCTTTAAAAACCCTGCCGCTGACGCAGAAAGTATTTCTCAGGGTCCCAGAGGGGTTAAGGCTTCTACTGCAAAAAAACCCTATCCCCTCTGATAGAGATTCAAGGGCACTAGACAGATGGGGAAAAAAGGTTTACACTTCTGCTACTTTGGCTGTGAGGGCTTTAAATTGTCAATTTCATATGCTTAAATATCAGCAATACTTAATGTCACTGCTAAAACAGAAAATGTCAAATTCTGGTTGTGCCGAAATAAGGAAATACAGGATTTATTGCATGCAACTGAACAAGTGGGAAAGCATACATTGCAATGTGGTTTTGATTCTCTTGAGGCCTCTTGCAGGGCTGCAGTTATGGGTTCTGTCATTAGGAGGCATGCTTGGTTAAAGGAACAATCTGCCTGATCATGTTGAAGCAGAATTATTAGATGCTCCATTACAGCATGATACCTTATTTGGTGTTAAAGCAGAGGAGGTGTTGAAGAAAATGGAGGACAAAGCGAAATCTATGCAAACAGTAAAGGATTTCTTACAGGTACAGCCACCCAGATTTTAGCAGGAACTGGCCTACAAAGAATTGGTCCTTTCCAGTGTCAGGCCACACAGAGGCAGATACAGACTCCCCAGAGGCAGATCCCAGCCCCAGGGCTCATACAGGCCTAAACAGTGGGGCACTTCTACCTCCAAAAGAGGAGAAGACAAATCACAGCCATACAGGAAATAGTCCCAATGACTTTCCTCTGCCAGCACCAAGCACATATCTTTTGGCAGCACCCTTAGGGGGAAAACTAGCACTTTTTTTCTCAAAATTGGCCCATGATCACCCAGGACAAATGGGTCTTGAATGTAGTGTCCCAGGACTACAGGTTCCACTTTCACACCCTGCCAAGGGCAAAAGGTATGCCAGACCTGCCACACAACGGGCAGAGGCACAAAAGTTTCATCCCTCATGGACATCAGGGCCATTCTCAAAGTACCACAGCAAGAGCAGGGACAAGGATTTTACTGAAGACTTTTCTTTGTACCCAGAAAAGACTAAGCCTGGAGGCCAATACTGGACCTGTCTATTCTAAATACATTTCTGGACGTTCCAAAATTCAAAATGTTGACACTGCAGCAGCTTCTGCCCATGCTGGGAAAGGAGGCTTGGCTTGTAACTTTGGACCTAAGAGGCATACCTGCATATTCCAATCGGACCATCTTGCAGAAGATACCTCAGATTCATAGCTGGCTCAATGCACTACCAATTCTCTGCACTGCCCTTTGGCTTATCTACTGAGCCCAGGGTCTTCACAAAATGCCTGGCACCAGTAATTGCATTTTGCAGACAGAGGAATTCAAATATATCCTTACTTGGGCAACTGCCTTATTCAAGCAGAGAACAAATGCATTCTACTAAAGCATCTGATGTTTGTAAAGAGTAATAATTTGCCTAGGGTACACGAAAAATCAAAACTAGTACTCAAGAGATAATATTCCTGGGTGCAAGCTTGAATACAACTGCCCAGATGGCTTATCTCACACCAGATGAACAAAGGCAACTGACGACTTACTTCAAAACGCTGGCAACAAAGACCCAGTTATCTGCAAGAAAAATTCTGCAGGCTTTGGGCTTCATGGCATCCTGCATTCTGTTAATTCCATATGCCAGACTGCTGCATAGGAGGAAACTACAATGCTATCTAAAAGTGTTTGGACTCAACATTGTCACAGCCTGGAAACCTTAATTACCCTCATTCCTTGCCTGCAACCGGAGTTTTGATGGTGGGCACAGGTCTGTCACCACAACAAGGGACAGCCATTCACCCTACCCACAGCCAGGAAGTCAATAACCATGGATGCTTCACATTATGCCTGGGGGGGCCCACATGGCAGGAAAATGTATTCAGGGCACATGGCCCACAAGCCAAAGGCATCTTCATATTAATCAAAAAGAGATGCTAGCTGTTCAGAATGCCCTGACAGCTTTCAAGGATCTACTCCATCCAGGACAGCTACTGATGAGGGCTGACAATACTACAGTCATGTGGTACATAAACAGAGGCACTCATTCCTACCCCCTCTGCAGATGAGCCATGACTTTGTGGGACACAACATTGACTTGTCAAGTACACCTGCAAGCACAATTTCAGCCAGGAAAGAAAAATACTCTGGCAGACAAACTAAGAAACCTCACGGATCCCCACGAGTGGAAACTGGATCCACAAGTCTTCAGCATGATAATACAGAAATGGGGACGCCCAGACATAGATCTATTTGCCTCCCCCCAACTGCCAACTACAGAGATTCTGCACAAGGACTTGTCACAAGAAAGCATGGAAAGTAGATGCTCTATCATTCAGCTGGAAAACCCTAACAGTATATGCCTTTCCTCCTCTGCCTCTCCTCCCCAAGGTACTCCTAAAGGTCCGACAAGAGAAGCCAAAAATGATTTTGATTGCTCCAGACTGGCTCCGCCAGCACTGGTACCCAATCCTAAAGAGCTTGTCTCAAGGCCCAGCCTGGACATTGCCTCTAATTCCTAATTTACTGACCCAACGAAACAATCTGATCCTGCACAGCCAACTCGGAACCCTAAATCTGGCAGCGTGGTGGATAATGTAGCCATTCAGAACACACCTCTCTAAAGCAGTGATGGAGGTTATTTTGGAGGCCCAGTACCAGAAAATCTTATGCAGAAAAATGGAAAAGATTCTGTGCTTGGAACCAGGCACAAGGAATTGACACGTTTGTACCAAATATCCCTCAGATTTTACAATGCCTAACTGAGATGCTGGACAAAGGCCTATCCTTTTCATCAATTAAAATCCATGCCTCTGCCATTTCAGCTCATTACAGTACGGAACCACCAATTGTTTCACATCCATTGCTAAGACAGTACCTCAGAGGGACCAAAAACATAAGACCTCCAAGGAGAGCACCAATATCTGCATGGGACCTCAATTATGTCTTGGAAAAACTCACACTGCCGCCTTTTGAGCCAGCCAATACAGCTGAAATAAAGTTCTTATTTTGGAAAACAGCTCTGCTCCTAGCAATAACCTCTGCAAGACGAGTCTCAGAGTTGCTGGCACTCATGGCTGTGGAACCTTTTATCATTTTCCATCCAGACGGGGTTTCTTGGAGGACGAACCCGACATTTATGCCTAAGGTAATGTCCAGTGTGGCCGTTAACCAAACCATTCATTTGCCTACTTTTTATCCAAACCCACAGAATAAGGGTGAGACTCTTGCATTCTTTGGACGTACACAGACTGCTACGCTTCTACTTGGACAGAACTAAAGCTTTCAGGAAGACTGAGCAACTCTTAGTAGCATATGCTGCAGGATCACAAGGAAAGGCCATCTCAAAGCAGACTATTTCAAAATGGATAGGCCACTGCATTTGTTTCTGCTATTCCCAACATGGCAAATCAGCGCCTAAGGGCATTAGGCCACACTCTACCAGAGCAGCAGCCACTTCAGCAGCCTTCCTCAGAGTACCAACCAAAGACATTTTGGAGGCTGCAACTTGGAGTTCAGTGCACACTTTTACCAAGCACTACCACTTACCTCTCTACTCTAAATCCAGGGCAGGCTTTGCCACTGCAGTTCTGCAGGGCCTTATAGCCTCTCCTAATCCTATTTAGACCCAGCCACCCAACCTCAGCTTTGGGATTCAATCCAAGTGTAATGACTGCAACAGTGAAACACTAACATAGTACAGTTGTGTACCTACCATAAATGTAGATGTTGTTGTGTATTCACTGTTGCAGTCCAGGTTACCCACCCACCATCACCCTTTACCTTGATGGGACTTGTCTGTACTTCTCTATTCTATACAACCTATGTGGTGTATTTGCTTGTAGATGAAGGAAAAGTTGTTTTTTTGGTTAGGCATGCTTTTTGGCATTAGTGAGCCTACCATTTTAGGGGCACCTGACATCTGGGGCAAGAAAAAGAAAATGGCATCTGCTGCATCTTTTATACCCCTGGTGCACTGACTGGGAGGAGGCGACTGCAACAGACGCCGGACCTAGACTTTTTGGAACTCGTCCCGACTACGGGTAGCCTGCCTGCAGGATAACCCAATTGTAATGACTGCAACAGTGAATACACTCTTAACATCTACATTTATGGAAGGTACACAACTGTACTTTATACCAGTTTGGCAGAGATGCGGTCTTAACTGGTCCAGAGTCATTTATGACGAAGTAGGTGGCAGAGCCTTAAGGGATGGATGGGGAGTGAATGTTTGCTGGCTGTGCCATTCTTGAGGTGGGTGGTCCAAGTCTTGCCAGTAGAGGGTGGTGGTTCAGCAGGTAGCAAGTAGAGAGACAGTTGCACACAAAGCTGTACAGAGCATAACTGTATATTGCCTTTCACATGAAAGCATGCAAGAGTTTGAGTACACATGTTGTGCTACCATGGTATATTTTTGATGGGGGCAGTAAATTTAGTGGCTGATAACCATCCTTTATCAGTTCTTGCTGCCATGTCTTGAAGTGGCTGTTCACATTGGTGGAAGAATGGGCTCACCACCAGTAGGTGAGAGGAGATTGGGAGAGAGGTGGGAAGGACCCAGAAAAGTCTGCATCTAGCTAAACATGAACCCATTTGACTCCTTGCTAACATGGGCCATGAGACTTAAATTATAGCAGTATTCCCCCCTCCACCTTTTATGTTAAACTGGTACCTTTTTCAACATTCTCCACACCCATCACTACATGAGAAGCTGAAAAGCACGTTGGGTAATGTTGGCATTAATTTACTTGGACTCAAGAAGAGATGAAATTGTACATTTGCTTACAAGGATGGTCAATGAACCCATGGAGCCAAATTGCACTACTAAAACACTTGACAGATCTAGTCACCAACATTTCCACAATTTCTGTCCATCTGTAAGCAGCCATCTACAGATCTTCTCAGACTAGCCTAAATCTTTCCATCACTAAATCCTGACTTATTTTCATACGGTGTATGGCATTATTATTGCAAATCTTTCACTCCAACCTTCAAAACTAGTTTTCTGCTGTTTTCATTAGACTGGGAAGTGGGAGAATAGCCCAGTGGCTTGTTCAGTGTGTTAGAGCTGACAATTTGTCAGTAATTCAGTAGTCTTCCTGCAGAATTGGTAATACTGTACTGCTATAACTGCAACTAATTTTGCAGTAAGTGAGAGGTGCTTTCAAAACTCCCAAACCACCTATACAAAGGTAGTCTGCCACTGGCCATGCTGCAGCTATAGGGAGTAAAATTAGACCCCTCCAGAATACTCTTACATCTGTTCCTCTTTCCATTATGGGCCTCTAGTATGCTGTACACCCCCCCCCCCCGGGGCTCAGGCTTTCTCAGCCCTACTGGTGAGGGGGGGAGGGGTTAATCGCCCCAAATATTTTTACATCACTGTCCCAAGGTTGGCTAGATTTTTAAAATTTTTTTTTTCTCTTTAAAATCTTTACTCGTGTAATCTGTCATCTAGAATACTGCCCGTGACTTATTTAAAAACATTGAATCCGGACTCTGCAACACCTGTTCTCTAAAATTTTTACCTGACTTTAGAAATTTCCCTTAACAGTATCCTTGACAAACTAGGAAAACTAATCCACACCCAACCTAAGATTACCAAAAAGGGCTTATTTTGGTTCCACAACGGTGGTAGAACCTCCACACTGCAGGGATGTTCATGTTTCACTGTTGCAGTCATTACATTTGGGTAATCTGCTGGCAGTTTGCCCTCAGTTGGCCTGATTAAGTCTTGGGTCCTGTGTCGGCTGCTGTCCCTTCTTTCATGATGTCAGGGGTGTAAAACATGTAGCAGACGCCATTTTCATCTGTCTTTCTTGCCGCACGGTGCCCGAAGCAGTTCGTAAATGCCGGTCGGCTGACTCCTGAAATTTTCGTTTGAGTTTCAGAACTGAAGTCTTCAACATAAAGCCAAGTACCCCGCTGGGGAATCTTTCTTGCTCCTTACCAATGTCCGTAAAAGTTAATAATTGTATTACTTGTGGGAAGCAAATACCTCAAGGATTTTCATTTGTACTATATTCCTTGCCTAGGCCTTGACCACAACGTGCATTGCTGTCTTTTGTGCTAAATGTAATCACACTATTAAGCATCTATTTTTGCATTTAAATATTTTGGCTCCAGATTTAACTATCCAGAAATGTCATCTGTTAGCAATCAGACTACCAGAATACACAAAATGCAAAGAAAGACAGATCGAGGTCCAAAACCAACAAAGCTTCTCCTAAGCCAGTCGCTGGTACTCAGTGAGGTGCTTTCACAGCCCCTGATGCCTGCTACTTTTGATTCGCACGCCTCTACTGAGACCCATTCTGAGTCTGGTATGCTGCGAGACACTACGTACTGAACCCGCAGATGTCTCTACCTTAGATGGGTCTGGAGCTGCTGAGCAGGCACCGGCTTCTGAGGGTGTTTTCAGGCCTAAAGATTTGTATATCAAATTATGCCATCTTCAAAACCTAGACCAAAATCAACTGTCTAAAAATCGGACGCTTGGGCCACATGCACAGGCTTCTATGCCTACAAAGCAAATTATCAAAATGGCTGAGGATTTAATTACCGTGATCAGGGGTTCCAATCCCCCTCCTGCTAAGAGGCCTAGGCAAGGCACGGATTATGAATCTGGTCAGGTTTCCATTTCTTCTGATTCCTCTTCGGACCAGGAATTATGTATTCCACCTTATGAGGATTCTGATGCAGAAGAATCCATCCCTCCTGCTTTTCCTGAGGATTTTTCCTTTGGAGAAACTTTGCATACCTTAAGGGAGCATTTTCACAGGGAGAGTCAGGATTTCTCGGAATCTAAAGAGATTTGGGGATTTCCTTCCTCAGCATAGGCCTTTGGCTATACCTCCTGTTCTACACATTGTTGTGTTCTCAGAATCCAGCATGGCTCCTGATTCCCTGCCTCTGGCTTCTAGTAAGCCAGGCAGATATTACAGGGCTCCTGACTCCCACAAATTCCTTTTTAAAACCCTGCTGCTGACCCTGAAACCATTTCTCAGGGTCCCAAGGGTGTTAAGGCTTCTACTGCTAAAAATCCTACCCCTTCTTATAGACTCCAGGGTGCGAGATAGATTGGGTAAGAAGGTTTACACATCTGCAACCTTGGCAATCAGGGCTTTAAACTGTCAATTTCATATGCTTAAATATCAGCAGCATGTCATGGGCTAATGATGATTTCTGACTGTGTGGAAAATAGTTACAGAATTTATTGCATTCAGCTGAACAAGTTGGAAAGCATATTTTACAATGTGGTTTTGATTCCTTGGAGGCCTCTTGCAGGGCCGCTGTAACTGGAACTGTGATAAGAAGGCATGCTTGGCTCAAGGAGCAAAATCTGTGTGATCATGTTAAAGCAAAATTGTTGGATGCTCTTTGCAACAGGACAGTCTATTTGGTAATAAGGCAGAAGTAGTTTTGGAAAAAGATGGAAGACCAAGCTAAATCTATGCAAACTGTAAAAGATTTATTAAAAGTGCAGCAACCCAGGTTCAGTAGACACTGGCCTACTAAGAATTGGTCCTTTCCAGTACCCACCAGAGCCTCTCAGGTCAAACCCAGACACTCCAAAGGCTCCAGGTTTCAGTCACAAGGAACTTGCAGAACAAAACAATTCTGGAAGTAGCAAGGCATCTCCCTACGGTAAAGTCTCAATGACTTTCCTCTGCCATCACCAAGCACTTATCTTTTGGCAGCCCCTTTGGGGAGAAAACTAGCACTTCATGCACAAAATTGGTATCTAATTACCCAGGAAAAGTGGGTTTTATAGTATCCCAGGGATACAGATTTCATTTCCACACATTGCCAGTCCCAAACGGATGGCCAGATCTGCCTTCAAATCAGTGGGCAGTGGCCAAAAAACAAGTTGTCCCTCATGAAGAATGTGGGGGCTATTCAACCTGTACCAGAAAAGGAAAAGTGGCAAGGTTTTTATTAAAAGCTTTTCCTGGTACCCAGAAAAGATGAATCATGGCGTCCAATTCTGGACTTATCCATTCTAAATACATTCCTGGACATTCCAAAATTCAAGATGCTGACTCTACAACAGTTACTGCCTATGCTGGGCAAGTATGCCTGGCTGGTAACTCTAGACTTAAGAGGCTTACCTGCATATCCCAATCAAGGAATCTTACAGAAGATACCTCCGCTTCAAAGCAGGCTATTTACATTACCAGTTCTCTGCACTGCCCTTTGGCTTATCTACTGTGCCCTGGGTCTTCAAAGTGCCTGGCACCAATAATTGCATTTTGCAGACAAACCTTCAAGTTTATCCTTACTTGGACGATTGTCTAATTCAGGCAGAAAAAAAAGGACACTCCTCTAAAACATCTGGAGTTTGTAAAAAGCCTTCTAACTTGTCTAGGGTACACCATAAACGAAAAGAAATCACATCTGGTACGCTTTCAAATTGCATTCCTGGGTGCAAGCTTGAATACAACTGCCCAGATGTTTTTCTGGTGTAAGGAAAGTCAAATTCAATTTATGACTTCAAGTGGCCACAAAAAACTCTGCTATCTGCAAGACAAATTCTGCAGGCCTTGGGGTTCATGGCTTCCTGCATTCTACTAATTCCATATGCAAGACTGCATATGAGGAAACTTCAGTGGTAACTAAAAAGCTTATGGAGTCAACATTGTCACAGCCTGGAAGCAATGATTCCTGTCATTCCTTGCCTGCAGCAAGAGTTCCTATGGTGAGCAGAGGCCTATTACCAAAACAAGGGACTGTTATTCATTCCACCCCCTGCCACAAACCCTGACAACGGACGCATCGGATTATGCTTGGGGGTGCGTATGGCAGGGAGATGCATTCAGGGCCAATGGAGTCCAAATCAAATGCACCTACATATCCACCAGAAAGCGATGCTAGCTGTTCAGAATGCTCTGACAACCTTCATCCAGGACAACTACTGATGGACAACACCACAGTCGTGTGGTACATAAACAAGCAGGGGGGTACCCATTCCTACCCCCTTTGCAGACTAGCCATGGCTTTGTGGAACACTGCCTTGACTTAACAAATACATCTACAAGCTCAATTCCTGCCAGGAAAGCACTCCGGCAGATGAACAAAGCAGAAAACTTATAGACCCACACAAATGGAAACTGGATCCACAAGTCTTCAGCATGTTGATATGCAGATGGGGGAGCCCAGACATAGATCTTTTTGCCTCATCCCAGAACTATCAGTTGGGCAAATTCTGCACAAGAATTCATCGCAAAAAGCTTTGAAAGTGGACGCTCTATCCTTCAGCTGGAAAAACCTATCAGTCTATGCCTTTCCCCCTCTACTCTCCAAGGTAAAGTCACAGGAAAAAAAACAATGATTCCGATTGCTCCACACTGGCTTCTCCAACACTGGTACCCACTCCTGTGCAATAAGTCACACCTTCCTCCATGGTACCTGCCTCAGACTCCTTATCTACTGTCTCAGCAGAACTATCAAATTCTGCACTCTCAGCTCCAAACTCTGAATCTTGCAGCATGGCTAATAAACTAATTTCACCGGTTATATCTCTCAGTAAACCTGTGGATGTCATTTTGGAGGCTAGAAGGCCTAGTACTAGAAAATCTTATGCTGATAAATGAAAGATTCTGTGCCTGCAACCAAGCACAAGGAATAAGCACAGCAATGCCCAATATTCCTTAGATTCTGCAATATTTAACTGAAATGCTTCACAAGGGCCTATCTTTCTCTTCCATAAAAATACATGCCTCTGCCATTTCAGCTCATTACAACAGAGCTTCCCGTCTTTTCTTATCCCTTGCTAAAGCAGTACCTCAGAGGGGCCAAAAATCTAAGACCTCCCAGGAGAGCACCAACTCCTGCATGGGACCTCAGTTTTGTGTTGGAAAAGCTCACCCCATCTCCTGTTGAGCCAGCTGCTACTGCAGACATAAAATTTCTCTTGGAAGACATATTTTCTTTTAGCAGTTACTTCAGCTAGAAGGATTTCAGAACTACAGGCTCTCATGGCATTGGAGCCTTTTATTATCTTTTACCCAGACAGGGTGGCGCTCAGGACCAATCCATCCTTTATGCCTAAAGTGGTATCTAGTGTGGCTCTTAATCAGTCCATTCATCTGCCAACTTTTTTCCCAAATCCACAGAACAAGGGTGAGCGGATTCTGCATTCATTGGATGTATGCAGACAACTAAGATTTTACTTAATCGGGACAAAATCACTAAAAACCTGAGCAGTTACTGGTGGCATTTGCTGCAGGGGCAGAGGGCAAGGCTATTTCAAAGCAGGCTCTTTCAAAATGAGTAAGCCATTGTATTAGTTTCTGCTACATGCACCATGGTAAACCTGTCTCCAAGGGGATCAGATCCCATTCCACCAGGGCTGCATCTACTTTTGCAGGTTTTCTCAGAGCGGTTCCTACTGGAGACCTTCTAGAAGCTGCTACCTGGAGTTCAGTTTACGTTCACCAAACATTACTATTTACCTCTCTGTTTTCCAAGTCCAGAGCAGGCTTTGCCACTGTCCTGCAGGGCCTTATAGCTGCTCCTAGCGCTGTAATTCCATCCTCCCAACCATAGCTTTGGGATTCTACCCAAATGTAATGACTGCAACAGTGAAACACTAAGAACATAGTACAGTTGTGTATGCTTATCATAAATGTTTGAGTGTATTCACTGTTGCAGTCCTGGTTACCCACCAGCCCCCTGTTTTTCTGTTACTGTACCTCTTTTTTACTATGCTGAAAAGCCTTTTTGGTGCATTTGTTTTTATTTGGAGGTATATTTGTTGTGTTCTAAATTACATATATATTTATATACATGCATATATTTTGCTCCCCATTTGGGGGCCACCTGACATCTGGGGCAAGAAAAACTGAAAATGGTGTCTGCTGCATGTTTTATACCCCTGACGACCTGATGTCCTGGAAGAAGGGACAGCAACTGATGCAGGACCAAAGACTTTGTTAATCAGGCCGACTGAGGGCAACCTGCCAGAAGATTACCCAAATGTAATGACTGCAACAGTGAATACACACTACATTTATGGTAAGTATACACAACTGTACATTTTTGTGCCTACCACTCTTCCAAACTCTGTGGCAAGTGACTGACATGGAGTGTCTGTATTCCTAAGACCACCTCTCTCCTCCAGACTTTTTAAAGTAGGACAATAACCTTTAACTTCTCCATATCTCCTCCATATCCTTTCTATGTTGAATAGAATGCTGTACCCCTTTCATAGCTGCAGCCCTTGAGGCATGTCTAAGACTGATCTCTTTGAGCCTAACTGTTTTCTTTATCCTTTCCCAGTTAATGGAAGGATTATTAAAACATGTTGTGCACAAATTCCTGGACTTAATTATTGCTAGCTCCCTTGGCCAACTGGTTCAAGTCCCAATTGGAGGTTCAGAAATATTGCATCTGGTTCTTGCTAATATTACCACCCTATGTTCAGCATCTACAGTTACCATGTCACTGGTCGAATCTAAACACAGTTTAAACTTGACATAACCCTTGTGTTGCTCGAATAACTATCTCGCATGCTGCCACATTGTGAATAATTTCTGTCCATCTCAAAGCAAGCATCAAGACCACTGTCCCAAAGACATAAGTAAAATGTTGAACTCTGGAATAAATCCCTATCATGAAAATGTACTATAGGGAAACCAACATAAGAGGAAGAAACTTGTAGCGTATTAAAGTTCAACATCCCAGTCTTCTACAGTTGAACTCAAAGTATGAATTGAGAATTGCCATCTTGAAGGAAAGCCACAAAGCCCACCTTCAGTTATTTCAGAAACCCTGGACCCTAATGCTCAACAATGCTCCAAGCTAACTCAAAACTCATTCCCTGAGGTTATAGCCAGATTTGTGGACAAGTTAATCTCCAACTTTACCCACCCCTATCTTTTTTCCATAGCCAAGCACCCTCCCTGGTCACCTTTGAGAAGGTTCTAAATGGTCTGTCCAAGGCCAAAAAGCACTTGCTCCACAGATCCTAATGCTGTCAGGTTGCCTTCATGTCAGCATTAGACACAGACCAGATTTGCTACCAAGCCTAGTCCTCTTCAACCTCTTCACTGAGGAGTACCAGAGGATTTGAGAACTGGAGTCATTTCACTCCACAAGGGAGATCCATTAATACAGTAAACTAAACTATAGACCTGTAAGCCTCACCAGCCTTGTTTGCAAATCTGTGAAGAATACACTTAAAGGCATAGGCAGACCACAAGCCCTAGATCCAAGCCAGTTTGGCTTTGTCATATATCCTGCCTCCTGCACCTGGTATTTTTGAAGATATCACTGATGCATTAGCCTCTGGAAAATCTGTTCACGCTGCCTAAATGGATCCGGCCAAGACCTTTGATACTGTTCCACATTCTGGCATTATCCTCAAGCTAAATGTAAACTCTTACCAGCTGCATAGTAAATTGGCTGACAAAACCAAGTCTATTTGTGTGGAAAGTGTACTGTTTTTTCTTTTTTTTTAAGAAAAAAGTTGCTAGTAATGTCCCCACAGGGATTGGTCTAGGGCGAATTACCTTTGGTATTTACTTCTCTGTAGACTGACATCCTGTAGCTGACTAGTTGGCGTGGTCACTAAATCCCCATCAGACTTCCAAATTTTCAGGAGGGAGTAACATATGATGTCTGTTCCATGGAATAAAACTAAGAAATACAGCTGGGTATCTATGTAGCTACCACATGGGTGCTATCCTTTTGAAATCTGACTCTTCCAATCAGGGACTTGAACACTTTCAACATCTAGGTGGTCTATTGGGAATTCTTTTATCTTTCCAGTTACATGGGTATTTCTTCCATGGACCAGAGTAACTTCCATGGACCTGAAAGTTATTCTGTATAGTGGTCCCTTTTGTTTACATACCTGTCAAAGGATTTGATGCAGTGTGAAAAACGCATTTCCTGAAGAGATGGAGTTATTCGGACTGCCTTAAAGTGCTCTTTTTCCTAGTTTCTTAGACTCTCTTGATGACTTCTGTTTAGCCTAAATCTTTTAAGGATCTAATCCTGTGTGACCTCCTATATGTCCACGCAACGACACCCGCTCAACAGATTTAACTTCCACTGAAACAGGATTTGTTGTCGAATTGGATACCCCAGAGAATCCATCTTTTTTTATAGGACAGATTTTTTGGATGAATGGCATTGTAGTCCTGTGATCCTCTCTAAATACAACCTGGATAAGTGGATGGGTAATAATAATTGCACCCCAGGGCTGGCTCCTCGAACCCTCATTGTAAGGAGTTGAAACTAGGTATAAATTGGACATGTTGTTGGCGTCTAAATGCTGGGGTATTAAGAGCCTAGTATTGACATAATACCCTACTGGCTAGATAAGAACATGGGTTCTGGACTGTTATGATTGCCTCCCATCGTAATTTACTGAAGTACTACTAAACTTCAGAAAAGTTCTTATGAGACCAGTCTTGTTCTTGCTAAAGCCTTTGCTATTCATGAACTTGCCAAACTTGATTCATTTTGTTTTTTGAAACTACTTACTCAACAGATCCATTGCAGTGGGAATAGGAAGCCTATTCCATACTCAATGGTTTGGCCCTTTCCAGCATTATTTGACTACCTCCTCTTTTCACTCCCTATGAACACTGACTGGTATAATGAATTTTATCTACTCCCATGTATAATACTGAAGCAGCTTGCAAGTGCCCTAGCAAATTGAACAAGTTTCCACAATGGTCTGCTAATTAGCCACACTAAAAAAACAAAGCATGCTTTGGTACTGCATCTCCATTTAAACACTAAAAACTGGTTCATTAGTGGTATTTCTGGAGTAGAAGTGACTGCATTACTTCAGTGGACTTTGACTTGACCACACACTTTAGTGCTGTCAAAACAGTGTTTATAAAATCGGCAAGCCACCTCTGTAGGGAGGAAACTTAGAAAATGAAATGTTACTCCTACATCTAAAATATGGATTTCCTTCAGTTGTAGCAGCCTTCAGAATGTAATTTCATCCTTAGGTAATTGGCTGTCAGATTTGCAGGGTCATTACTTATTGACTTTTGGACAGCACCATTGCTGTATCTTCAGCATTAAAGTACAATGGTTACTTATCAGTGCATACATCTGCTTTGTATCCTTTTTACTTCTAAAAAAAATGAAATCCTTATTCCTAGTAGGCAGATTACCAGTTTTGATCATTATAAACCAAAATTGATACTATAGTACTTGCATCCCGGAACAAATGTGAGCCAAGACTCTGTACAGGAACTGGTTGCCTGGCAGTGCTGTATAACTTGTCAGCTGACACTGTCCCTGACATGCCTTCACAAACTACTCTACCAGTTGTCACTTGAAGTGTTTATTATTTATTTTACATTTGTTGACCGGGATAGTCAGACTGGATACATGGCCATTTTCAGCGGAGGCCTGGGGAGAAAAGCTCCAAACTTAAACAGATGGAAGACTAGCAAGTTACAGTATATGCACAAACGTTGTATTAACATGCAATTATTTCTAATAGTGGGAATATCCTCTAGCATGTGCAACATACTGTCCCACAGCAGGACTGATCTTTTCTATTGTGATGTAGCTTTTGGTTACCTGATGTGCATCTGCATGTAATGTATGCTTTACTGTTAAGTACTTGTGCAGTATCTCACGTTGCACTGCTAGCATTGTTTTGAATCCTGATTATTTGCAGTATGGGTTTTGTCCTTAACAAAAAGTAAATCTTGCATGAAAAGCCCTTTTGTATGATTAAACCCCCCCCCCCCCCCACGTAATTTAGCTTGGAATGTTTTTTTCTGCATCTCATCTTTCAGTCTTGTGCTCTGCACTAGTTGTGTGAAGTTGGCCACTGGGGTCTGTACATTACCCTGGTCCACAGATTAATCTGAAGGGAATGAGCCTTTAAATCTACCCCCAAGGCAAGAAATGGAGAATTTCTCTACGGTTTACTGAAATCTATTTCAAGGACGCTGGTATAGGAATGTCATTAAGATTGATCTCTAGGGTAGTGTGGAAGTACTTTGAACCCGTTCAAGTAGAAATCAATATGAAGGTTGGAACAGCCAGTTGGTCCTTGAACAGCTTAGTTAAAATTTGAAAGACGTTCTAGTGTAGATGTTATCCCAACTCTTCTGGCACCTTAGCTGAGCCTTCAGGGAGTTAATAAGCATCCATAGTACACTTTTACACAACTAAGGTAAAACCAGTTAGCACTTTGCTTCTCAATTTATTCTCAAGTTTGTGTTATTTTTTTTTTAAATAACATTTGTGCAGCATTGTGTATTGTGAAGTGCAGCCATCCATGATGTAAAAGAAATTTCCAAAATAGCCAGATCGCTAAAGTTAATACTGGCAATTAAAAATGCATTGCTGCCTTCCTCCTGTGATTATTTTTAACTTCTAGTGGTTTCAATGATGTGATGCTGCTGAGACACCTAAGGGCATGTTTTTGGCTTTACAGGTAAAATTCCACTGGTTTCCTTCCATTTAGGTTTTTATTAACTTACTGACCTTTACTAGCTGAAGTGCCAGGAGGATAACATTTTAAATAAAGGATTACACTAAAACAAGTATGTTGAGCCTCGTTACCCGGTGAGCTGACATTGTATGGGGTTGGCGATCTTTAAATGGCCTCTAACTCGGATAGCCTGCACTTTCTGACTTGGCACCTTATAGATAGAGTTCATAGGTCTTTGGAGCTTTGCAAGGAATACCTGCAGAATTAATTTGGGTACTTTACATGTCACATGGCTTCTGATTTGTTACAGGGACAAGATGAGTTTGGACAGTGTCTTTTCTTGTTTGGCTGGGGTGGAACTGGATGTGAGAAGCATGGTGCCAGTATGGAGATTGACCAGGGTAGTATATTACTCAGTGCTGTGAAACTGATTTTGCAGGTTAAAAATGGGTCGAATCCCTATCGTGAGAAGGATTTGACATTTGCCTGTGTTGCTGAATCTTTGAAGACTGCTATTCAGATTGTCTTGGAAGCCACTGATATTTGTGAGAAGGGCGTGACCCCCCTCATGTGTGTGAGATTGCTTCCTTTTGTTGCACGGAAACTGTGTATTGTCCTGTGGGGTGAGCAGTATGTATTTAGGTACTTGGAGGGATGGGGGGAGGGGTACGGTTAAACTTTCTGAAGGCTGCAAAGTTTGATTCCTTGCAAATATGTATTGCATTTCTTTGCTGTATGATCTCTTATTCTAAAGTGTAACATTTTTGTTTGATCTCTTCTGTAACTTTGTCCTGAGCTAAATGTGAGAGGTTCTCATCCATCAGGGTTGTACCTTGCTTACCTTATGTATATAACAGATGGACCAGTAGGCCTGTAAGATACTGTGGTACAGCAGTGTCCATAGTAACTTGAGTGCATGTTACTAGTCCTTACACTCAAAGTACTCTATGAAACTGGCATCTATTCTGTAATATGGGTGTGTGTTGGACTGTCTCTCTGACTGCTTACATAGTTACAGCTGAACGTAGCCTAACCAGTTCCAATCAGTTGGACAGATGCTACCCAAGAAAACAGATCCTAGATTTCTGCATTTTAAAACGAGTGATGGTGTCCCTGTGGCAAACTAATCCCAATCCATAACTTTAAAGTGATTGTGTATGTTATCACTAAGGTTACTGTTAATGGCAGACTTGGTACTCTAAGCACTATCATGAAAAAATGTATATGGTTTAGGTATTTGTTTCTAGTTCCATGAACATTGTACTAGGGTGTGAAGTGGAGGGACAGTTGAAAGGTCCTTTTGTGTTTTAATGGGATGGATGCTGTGGTCCTGACAGAGCATCCCATCACTAGTGCTGAGCTACAATGGTGCTGTTTACTTTAAAGTCCACATCTACTTGTGCTGGTGGTAGCTTAAATCTGATAAGATGTTTGTGGCACTAAATAGATCAAGGTAGGTGATTTTCCTTTGCCCTGACAATTATGCATAGTCTATCTTCAGTTCCCATCACTAGGCCTTGTTAAACCAACTAGAGTAGTTGTGTTTCAAATTGCACTAATTTCAATTGGTGTGTGTCAGTGGGGATTTTCACTTGATCTAATCTGTTTTTGATGAATTCATCTCTTGTATTTGGCATTTTATTTGCATGTGCACAGTGTCTCTAGACTAGATGAACAAAACAGTCTTATGATCACATTTTCAATGTTTAACAATGCCAGTCTTGGGGAGGGAATTTAAATGACATTCTTGAGATGGTTTGCAGTAGGGATTTTATTGGATAGTCTCCTCTTTTGGCTAAGCTAGACTTTGGAAAAGAGGCAAATGATGGGGAAGTGTATGTATTAGAGTTCTTGTCAGAAAAGCACATGTGAGCTTCCTAGGAGTACTAAGTGTTGAGGGTACTCATACTAATGAAGCTTTGCCTTTTTTCTGTTTTTAAGGTGTCTGTAGTGGGGGGGGGGTTCTACTCTAGTGGGTTTCCACTAATTTGAGCCAGAACTGATCATATTTTTCCCCTCTGCTTTACTGAATTTTCCATACGATAGTATTGTCCCAGTGAACTTGGACTGCGAGGTGAGAGCTAGTGAAGACACTGGTAGAGATGTCCTCTCATCCCCCTCTAGTTTTAGTATGGTAAGAAAGAGGGGGTATTAGTGTCCTTCCCATATTGCTTCTTCGAGCCATTCTGTTAAAAGGTCAGTAAAGTTGAAGCCTAACCATCACCCATTGTGGGCTCCATGTTTGACCTGCATTTCTTTGAACACGTCTGTGCCAAATTGAAGTCTGCCAATGTTTTCAGTGGAGAATATTTCTAGGGCCAGGTCTATGGACAGGCGTTAATGCTGATAGTGGCTCTGTCTAAGGTGGTTGTTTTGGGTGTTAATATGAGTCTTCAAGCCTGAAGTCCATCTCTGGCAATGAGGATTTTATGGCACAATGGCTTTGGAAGTTTTTTGTGATTCCTATGCTTCTGGATTTGTTGATATGGGATGATATTGTATTTAATGTAGATGGATAGGGTATTAATGTAGCATGACATGATTGAATAGTTCCTAGGTTCTGTGTTGGATTTGGCTTCAACACCAGACTGCTGTGGATTGGAGTTCTTAACCTCTCTACATACTCTTGCCAACGATGCAGGGAAGCAAAGAGCTAGTGGTTGGGAGGGCAGTGTCCGGATCGGTTTTCTTTCCTTGTTCCCTAACAAGTTTCCCTTCAAGGCTATGAAGGAGGTGCAAGAAGTACAGATTTTCTGTTGGTCTCACACTGGGTATGGATACAGCCAGTGGGGAGCATTCTCTACTGTTTCCTCCTGATTCCTGTTGGAAGTCTGGAGCTGGGAAGCCACAGACATTAATATTTCATATGCATGCTTGGCTCAGTCATAACTTTCAAAACTTTTGTGACCTTCACCAGTGCCCTATTTGAGACCTGACCCGAAGTCGACATTTTCACTTTCTCATTGGAATGCTGCTTGACTCTGTGACATGTTATAGCGTTAAAAGAGCCGCAGCAAGAAATCAGAATTCTACTAGACGAGAATGAGACTGTGGCTGAGTGACTGCTGCCAGTGAGGTAGAGGTAACAAAAAGCAAGGCGCTTGCTGCTTTTGAGTTCTGTTGAACCCCTGAGGGATTGCCCCCTGTCGTTATGACACTGATCCTTTCACTTTCCAGGTGCCCAAACCATCAGGAAGGTGCTTCCAGAACCTGTTACAAACGAGCAATACTAATTGTTTGCGGGCCACAGAAGGGTCCAAGTTTGATTCAAGGTTTTCTCTTTAGTTCCATTTGAAGACTGAAGACCTCTGTACAGTACTAGATTTCAGCAGAATAAAATTTTCTTGCACTTAATTTCTAGATAGGTCAGTATAGTTAATTCCTTCCAAACCTTTTGGAAGAACATATGTGGTGGTAGGGAGACCTGGAGATCTAAAGAGCACATCAACATTACCAATGAATGTAGGCTATTTGTGCACTTCATGGTATGGTACTGTTCAGTTCAGAGCACTGCCTTGTGCTCTCACCACATTCCCCAAGGTGTTCAAAGTCCGTCTGCAGTATCAGCTCAGTAATGATTGAGGAGGAATAAAGGTTTGCCTTTAGATTTCTAGCAGTCAGGAGTCTGATTTAGGCAAGTGTAGTTTTTGAATTTAGTCGTTTGATCCTAATAGACATTAGATCTCCGATGAAGCCATCCCAAGTGCAGCCTTTCATATGGTGCCACTAGAATGCAGAGCCAGCCTTCCTCAGAAGTGTCTGCTCTTCGTTCTCTTCAGCTACTTCAACTGGGAATAGTGCTCCTTGGCTTAAAGGTTTCAGGACTCTTGGTTGTATCCTTCTTCATAGTCCTGTAACAGTTTGCATGAGGGTTTTGCAATAGACCAAGTTCCAGATGTCTTGCTATTCTCATGTTGCAGCATTCCAACTCAAGAGTTTTTACCTCTTGCTACCCGAATGTTCAGCCAGTGTACAAAAGCTTCCGGTCACTGCTTGGTAGGTGGGACGTCTGGCATTGACTGAGGGAATATTGGCCATAAAAGTGATGTCTGCATGTACCAGACCTCAGAACTTCTCTGCTGCCAGTCGAACGTCAGCCGTTCCTGCTGTTTGATAGAAAATTCTAAGATAATTGCCCTGTTGCAGAAGTTTTCTTTGGATCACTGCATGTGTTTAGGTTCATGTCAACCAGGAAGGGAAAGTGTAGACATGGTAGTCTGATCCTCCATAAAGATGCCCATGAGCTTGGGACATGTGCATGATCATAAGTCCTGCTCTGTCTGCCAGGCCTTCATTCCAAAAATGCTATGCAGCTGTCTGCATACCTTTTAAAACCTTTATCTTAAGAATCAGCATCTTTAAGTGCCTGGCTTTTGGTGTGGACAGGCCATCCAGTCAGCCCATTGAACCACCCAAGAAAAAGGCCAAGGTTGCTATCCTGAATCTGTAGCTGCACCTTCTCCATCCAGCATCCCTTCTGTGGCTGGCAGCCTGGTGGAATGATCAGTAGTCACCGATATGGGTACAGTGGATACCACTGTGGAAGCTGCACAACCCAGAGTGGAAGGCATGTCCTCTGAGGTAACGCAGACCTCTGCTACTGACTGCGGGGGGAACCTCTGCTTGTACCGGACGCCCAGATGGATCCCTCCACTACTTCACAGATTACTGAATCCAGGCCTGCCTTGGCTGCAAAGGCTGCTAGGCCTTCTCTTAAAGGAAATAGGAAAAAGTATGTTTCTCCCACAGTAGAGCCAGCCAGATTAGCGGGCTTTTTCTCAAAGCCTTTTCAATGCCTTCATGGCTCTGAGGCCTAATACACCCTTGGCCTCCCCTATGGCTCATCCTGTGATGAGCCCTAGACCTCAGGCCTTGGATACTTCCCAAGCTGAAGCGAAGTAATCCTCTGACTCTTCCTCAAAGGATTTCCTGTCCTATGTCTCCCAATGCAATCTCCTCTTGGCTATGCCTCTCCTGAGAGAGCTCCAGGCAAGAATAGAACTGAAGTCAAACTTGTTAAGCAACAATTTATTTCCACAATGCTTTTCGTGCAACTAATAGCCGAACTTCAGACAAACACAGCAAACACCCACACCCATATATACATTTCCCTTTACAAACGCATGTTAAAACTAATTCCCATTTAAAGGGACTATATCATAAATAACTGCACTGCAAGTTAAAAACTTTTATACATATCAATCAAATGTTACCTACTAGATAAAAACCAACATCCTCAAATGCTGGACTTATAAAAATCCTACTTGGACTAATATAAAATAAACCTAATTCAATAAAAAATCAAACAATCGTGAAATATTAACCCGACATTCACATTTCAAGGTTTGTAAAACCTTCTGTTAATATAATGCTTGCTTAAATCTTGAACGAACATGTAGGCAAATGGAGACAAGTACACGGCAATGTATGCGCAACTACCATCAACATGAACATCAGATGGCCATTGCTCTATCTCAGTTGACTTCTTAATTTCAGTATGCTCGAAAGAGAAACCTTGTCATTAAGACCTGGAGCTCTGTAAGAATTCAACCTCAACTGCCAAATCAGTTCCTGTCTAAATAACTGGTAAGGGCCCCCTTTTACATCTGATGTAATTTGATTTTAATGTTTGAGGACAGAGTGGAGGTAGATAAATTTGTAGTAAAGATAAATAGCAGTACTACTTGAAGTTTACCCACACTTTTGCGGAGGACAGCATAGCCTATTTAGATGTTTATTTGAAGGATTTTGTAAATAAGTGATGTTCGTGTTTCACTGTTGCAGTCATTACACTTGGGTTATCCTGCTGGCAGGTGACCCGCAGTCTGCCCAAGTTCCAAAGTCTTGGTCCGGCGTCTGTTTCTGTCGCTTTTCCCCTGACGTCAGTGCACCAGGGGTATAAAAGCTGCAACCAATGCCATTTTCTCCAGTCTTTCTTGCCACGCGGTGCCCGAAGCAAAAACAGTTTGCAAGTGCTGGTCGGCCTACTCCTGAGATTTTCAAAATTCGGTTTCAGAACCGAAGTCTTCAACAAAGCTAAGTACCCTGTTGGGGAAACTTTTTCTTGCTCCAAACCGATGTCAGTAAAAGTTAATTGTATTTCTTGTGGGAAGCAAATGCCTCATAAGGTCTTTCACTCTTACTGTATTCCTTGCCTAGGCCCTGACCACGATGTTACTAGTTGTCTGTTTTGTGCTAGATTCAATAAACGCACTAAACGTCTGTTTGATTTTGCTTTACATTATTTTGGCCGAAGGTTTAATTACATAATGCCGTCGGAACAGACAGGAACTTATAAAAAAAACACAGACAAAGAAAAGGACAGGCATCCGAGGTCCAAAACTGATGATGAAGCCTCTTTTAGGCCAGTCACCGGTTCTCTGTGAGGTGCTTTCGCAGCCCCCAACACCTGCTATCTCAGAGCCACAGGCCGTAACGGACAGCCATGTGGAGACAGAGGCCTGTGGAAGCTCAAGGTATTAGGCCTACAGAATCTATACCCTCAGATGGGTGCAGAGCCACTGAGCGGGCATCTGCTTCTGAGGGTGTTTTCAGACCTTCACAGCTTACAATTAAGCCCACTACAGCAGCAAAGGCAAAGTCAAAAACACCATTAAAGACAAGAAAACAAGTACAGCATTCTCCAGAACAATCATCCATGCCAAAGAAGCAGATGCTTAAAATGGCCGAAGACCTAATTTTAATCCGGGGATGTTCTTAGTGTTACACTGCTGCAGTCATTGCACTTGGGTTATCCTGCCATCAGGCGGGGCTCCCCAGTCAGCCTGAGTTCCAAAGTCTTGGTCCGGCGTCTGTTGCTGTCGCCTCCTCCCTGACGTCAGTGCGACAGGGGTATAAAAGATGCAGCCGACGCCATTTTCTTCAGTCTTTCTTGCCACATGGTGCCCGAAGCAAAAGCAGTTGGCAAGTGCTGGTCGGCCAACTCCTGAGATTTTCTTTCTGAATCCAGAACCAAAGTCTTCTACAAAGCTAAGTACCCCGTTGGGGAAACTGTTTCTTGGCTCAGACCGATGTCAGTAAAAGTTAATAATTGTATTTCTTGTGGGAAGCAAATGCCTCAAAGATTTCCATTCCTATTGTATCCCATGCCTAGGCCACGACGTCACTGGTTGTCGGTTTTGTGCTAGGTTTAACAAGCGCACTATTAAACGTCTGTTTGATTTTGCCCGACATTATTTTGGCAGAAAATTCAATTGCACCATGCTGTCGGAACTTCCGACGACTGGAATGCTTAAAAAGCGCAAAGACAAGGACAGGCATCAGAGGCCCAAAACTGACTAAGCCTCTTCTAGGCCAGTCGACGGTTCTCCGGTTTTCAGCGAGGCGCCCTCTACTGCTTCTGCAGAACCACAGGCCACCTCCGACTCCCACATGGAGATGGCTGAGCCTTCGGATGCACAAGTTTTTCAGCCTACCAAAACTAACCCTTCAGAGGGATCCGGAGTAGCTGAGCAACCCGCAGCTTCAGAGGTTTTCAGACCTACTCAGTTGAGCATTAAACCCTCTGCCAAGTCTAAGCCTCCTTTAAAAACAAATGCAGCATTCTCCATGACAGGCCTCCATGCCGAAGAAACAAATGCTCAAAATGGCCGAAGACCTTATCACTCTGATCAGGGGATCCCACCCCCCTCCTGATAAAAGGCCTAGACAGGATGCAGACTATGACTCGTCCGACCAGTTGTCCATTTCTTCAGATTCATCCTCAGACCTAGGTTATTCTTTACCCCCATATGAGGACTCTGATGCTGAGGAATCAGTTCCATCAGCCTCTCCGCCTGAGGACTACTCCTTTGGAGAAACCTTGCATACCATGAGGGAGCATTTCCGTTGGAAAGGCCAGGATTACTCAGAATCCAAGAAAAGGCTCAGACTTTTATTACCTCAGCACAGACCCTTTGCTATTCCACCAGTGTTAGATATTGTGGATGATGTGTATACTGAATCCAGCTTAAATCCTGATTACTTACCTTCAGCCCCAGTTAAACCTGACCGATACTACAGAGTCCCTGACTCGCACAAATTTCTGTATAAAAGCCCTGTTGCTGACCCTGAAACTATTTCTCAGGGACCCAAAGGGCTTAAGGCCTCATCGGCAAAAAATCTAGTTCCCTCTGACAGATGCCAGAGCATTAGACAGATGGGGAAAGTATATACGTCTGCAGCTTTAGCAATGAGAGCTTTAAATTGCCAGTTTCACATGCTAAAATATCCACAAAATGCTTCCAGATTCAGATCCTCCTAATTTTAAAGAAATGCGGGATTTATTGCATGCAGCTGAACAAGTGGGAAAACATACTTTTCAATGTGGTTTTGATTCTTTAGAGGCCTCCTGTAGAGCAGCAGTTACAGGTTCTGTCATTAGAAGACATGCTTGGTTAAAAACATATGTTACCAGATCATGTTAAAGCAAATTATTGGATGCACCTTTGCAGCAGGATGTGTTATTTGGAGTTGAGTCAGAAGAGGTATTGAAGAAAATGGAGGATAAAGCAAAATCTATGCAAACGGTGAAGGATTTCTTACAGGTTCAGCCTCCTCGATTTAGCAGAAATTGGCCAACAAAGAATTGGTACTTTCCAGTTAGACCTCAAAGGGGCAGATACAGACGTCCAAGAGGTAGAGGTCAACCACAAGGTCCTTACAGGCCTCGACAATGGGGGTGCACCAGGCCAGAAAGAAGGGGAAGACAGGCCCCAACCATATAAAAAGCAACTGCAATGACTTCCCACTACAGCTGCCAAACAGCTCTCTTGGCAGCCCCCTTGGGAGGAAAACTGGCACTTTTCTATCACAATGGCATTGGATCACCAAAGACAAATGGGTTCTCAAAATTGTATCTCAGTTACAGGTTCCAGTTTCACTGTCTGCCAAGGTTAAAAGGAATGCCAAATCTGCCACCAAATCAATGGGCAGAGGCTGAAAAACAAATTACAGCACTCATGGACATAGAGCTATTCAAAGGGTACCACCACAGGAGCAAGGACAAGAATTACTCAGACTCTTTCTGGTTCTCAGAAAGGACAAAGCCTGAAGGCCCATTTTGGATCTTCTCTAAATACTTACCTGGATGTTCCGAAATTCAAAATGTTGACATTACAGCAGCTTCTTCCTATGCTGGGCAAGAAAGTTTGGCTCGTGACCTTGGACCTCAAGGAGGCATACCTGCATGTCCCTATCAGACAAAACTGCAGAAGATACCTCTGATTCATAGCTGGTTCAATGCACTATCATTTCTCTGCACTGCCCTTTGGCTTATCTACTGCACCCAGGGTCTTCACAAAGTGCCTGGCACCAGTAATTGCATTTTGCAGACAGAAAGGAATTCAAATTTATCTGTATTTGGATGACTGCCTGATTCAAGCAGAGAGCAAGGACATTCTTCTAAAGCATTTGGCATTTGTAAAAAAAAAAAGTTGTTGCCTGGGGTACACAGTAAACTAAAAGAAATCAAAACTAGTGCCCTCACAGGAGATATTCCTGGGTGCCAGCTTGAACACAACTGCCCAGATGGCTTATCTCGCACCAGACAAGCAAGGACAACTGACTCAGTACTTTCAATTGATGGCAACAAAGACCCAACTCCCTGCAAGAAAAATTCTGCAGGCCTTGGGTTACATGGCATCTTGCATACTTCTAATTATATATGCCAGACTGCATAAGAGGAAACTACAATGGTACCTGAAGAGTGTATAGTCTCAACACTGTCAAAGTTGGAAACAAGTTATACCACCAATTCCTTGCCTTCAACAGGAGTTTCGATGGTGGGCCCAAGCTTGTCACCTCAACAAAGGGACAGCCTTTTACTCAACCCACAGCCAGGCAAACACTGACAACAGATGCATCGGATTACGCCTGGGGAGCACACATGGCAGGAAAATGTATTCAGGGCAAGTGGCCCGCAGAACAAAGGCATCTTCACATCAATCAAAAAGAGATGCTAGCTGTACAAAATGCCCTTATAAGTTTCAAGGACCTGCTGCATCCAGGGCAACTATTACTAAAGACAGAACACAAGCCATGACCTTGTGGAACACAGCTCTAAACTATCAAGTTAATCTGCAAGCACAATTCCTGCCAGGAGAAAAACACACTGGCAGACTACTTGAGCAGAAACATAATGGATCCCCACGAATGGAAATTGAATCCACAAATATTCAGAATAACACATAGTGGAGCCCGGACATAGATCTGTTTGCATCCCCAATGAACTGCCAGCTACACATTTTGCACAAGGGAGTTACCATCCACAAGCATCGAAAGTGGATGCCCTCTCATTCAGCTGGAAAAACGTACAAGTATACACTTTCCCACCACTTCCTCTCCTTCCAAAGGTACTCGCAAAAGCAAGGCAAGAAGAGCTAAAGATCCTGAACTTGGCACAAGAGCCACCCTGGATTTTGCCTCAAATCCCATATCTGCTGACTTAGCACAACAATTGGATACTTCACAGCCAGCTAAAGACCTTAAACCTAGCTGCAAGGAAGATTCCTTAGTCAAGCAAGCAATGCCTCTCTCCAAAGCTGTTATGGATGTCATTCTGGAAGCCAGAAAGCCTAGTACCAGGAAAGTCTATTCGGATAAATGAAAGATGCTGTTCCTGAAACCAGGCTCACAGCCTTGACCCTCTTGTCCCAAGCATTCCTCAGATACTACAATGTTTAACTGAGATGCTGGACAAAGGCCTCTCTTTTTCATCCAAGATCCACGCCTCTGCCATATCTGCTCATTACAACATGGATCCACCAATTTTTTCTAATACTTTGCTAAAACAGTACCTCAGAGGGGCTAAAAACAAGACCGCCCCGTAGAGCACCTACTCCAACTTGGGACCTCAACTTTTGTTTTGGAAAAATTAACTACCTCCTTTTGAGCCAGCTAACATAGCAGAATTAAAATCTATCTCTTTGTAAACTGCTCTGCTCCTGGCAATAACATCAGCACAAAGAGTTTCAGAATTACAGGCACTAATGGCAGTGGAACCTTTCCTCATTTTCCACCAGGACATGGTGTCTTTAAAAACTTAACCCTACATTTATGCCAAAGGTGGTATCAAGTGCGGCTCTAAACCAAACTATTCACTTGCCAACTTTTTATCCAAAACCACAGAATAAAGGGAAGAGACTACTGCATTCTTTGGACATTCATGGGCAATTACACCTCTACTTGGACAAAACCAAAGCTTTAAGAAAGTCTGAGCAATTGTTGGTAGCATATGCTGCAGGAGCACAGGGAAAAGCCATTTCAAAACAGACTATTTTAAAATGGATAGACATTGTACAAGTTTCTGCTATACACACCATGGGAAACCTGTACCTAGCAGCATTGGATTTCCCTCCACCAGGGCAACAGCCACTTCAACTGCCTACCTCAGAGGAGTACCTACCAAGGATATTTTGGTAGCAGCAACATGGAGTTCTGTGCATACCTTCACCAAGCATTACCATCTGCCTTTATACTCTAAATCCAGAGCTGGCTTCGCCACTGCTGTGCTGCAGGGCCTAATGGCCACCCCTAATGCCTTATAGAACCAGCCTCCGTACCTCTGCTTTGGGATTCTACCCAAGTGTAATGACTGCAGCAGTGTAACACTATGAACATAGTACAGTTATCTACCTACCATAAATGTAGATGTTCGATTGTATACACTGCTGCAGTCCAGGTTACCCTCCCTCTTTCCCCTCTTACTTGCTGGTACGTACCTATGTCTTCTACCCTTTACTATCTATGGGGAGTATTTGCTGGTAACTGAAGTTGTTTGCTTTTCTTATGTATGTTTTATTAGCAATTTGAATTGCCTACCTATTTGGGGTACCTGACATCTGGGGCAAGAAAATGGCGTCGGCTGCATCTTTTATACCCCTGTCGCACTGATGTCAGGGAGGAGGTGACAGCAACTGACGCCGGACCAAGACTTTGGAGCTCAGGCCGACTGGGGAGCCCCGCCTGACGGCAGGATAACCCAAGTGTAATGACTGCAGCAGTGAGAGCACTAACATCTACATTTATGGTAGGTACAAAACTGTACTTTCTCATCCCCCTCCTGACAAAAGGCCTAGGCAAGACACTGATTATGATTCCTCTGACCAGGTTTCCATTTCCTCTGATTCCCCTTCTGATCAGGGATATTCTCCCCCTCCCTATGAGGACTCTGATGCAGAAGAGTCCATACCTTCAGCCTCTCTGCCTGAGGATTATTCTTTTGGGGAAACCCTGCACACCATGAGGGAGCATTTCCATTGTGAGAGCCAGGATTATTCAGAATCCAAGAAAAGGCTCAGACTTCCTATTACCTCAGCACAGGCCCCTAGCTATCCCCCCTGTGCTTGATATTGTGGATGATGTTTTTTTCTGAATCCAGCCAGTCTCCTGATTCCTTAGCCCCTGCACCAGTCAAGCCAGACAGGTACTACAGGGTCCCTGACTCTCATAAATTTCTTTGCAAAATCCCCGCTGCAGACCCAGAAACAATTTTTCGGGGTCCTAAAGGGGTTAAGGCTTTCACTGCTAAAAATCCTGTACTGTCGGATAGGGATTCCAGAGCTCTGGACAGATGGGGAAAAAAGTTTACACTTCTGCTACTTTAGCTGTAAGAGCTTTAAACCTGTCAGTTTCACATGCTTAAATATCAACAGTACCTCATGTCATTGTTAAAGCAGAAAATGGTTTCAAATACAGAAAGTCCTGACAGTAAAGAAATGCAGGATTTATTGCATGCAGTTGAATAATTGGGAGAACATTCTGCAATGTGGTTTTTGATTCATTACAGGCTTCTTGTAGAGCCGCAGTTACAGGCTCTGTTCGAAAGCATGCTTGGTTGAAAGAACAGAGTTTACCTGACCATGTTAAAGTAAAATTATTGGATGCTCCATTACAGCATGATACTTTGTTTGGTGTTAAGGCAGAAGAGGTGTTTAAAAAAAAAAAAAAATGGAGGATAAAGCAAAGTCAATGCAGACAATGAAAGATTTCTTACAGGTTCAACCACCTAGATTTAGTAGAAACTGGCCTTCAAAAAATTGGTTCTTTCCAGTGTCAGACAGGCAACAGAGGCAGATACAGACGCTCAAGAGGCAGATCACGACAACAAAGAGGCAGATCACAGCCCCAAGGCTCCTACAGATCTAAACAATGGGGTGCTTCAGCCCCCAAAGGAGGGAAGACTACTCACAACCTTATAGGAAACGGTCCTAATGACTTCCCTCAGCAAATGCCAAGCAGTTACCTTTTGACAGCACCTCTAGGGGGAAAGCTAGCACTTTTCTCAAGAAATTGGCACATGATCACCCAGGGCAAATGGGTGCTGAATATTGTTTCTCAGGGTTACAGGTTCCACTTCCACACGCTTCCAAATCCAAAAGGTATGCCAGACCTGCTACAAAACCAATGGGCAGAGGCACAAAAACAGATTTGCTGCTCTTATGGACATGGGAGCAATTCAAAAAGTTCCACAGCAAGAACAGGGACAAGAATTTTACTCAAGACTTTTCTTAGTACCCAGAAAGGACAAAGAGTGGAGACCAATACTGGACCTGCCAATCCTAAATACTTTCCTGGATGTTCCAAAATTCAAAATGTTAACACTGCAGCAACTTCTGCCCATACTGGGCAAGAAGGCTTGGCTAGTTACTTTGGACCTCAAGGAGGCATACCTGCATGTTCCAGTCAGACAATCTTGCAGAAGATACCTCAGATTCATAGCAGGCTCAATGCATTACCAATTCTCTGCACTGCTCTTTGGCTTGTCTACTGCGCCCAGGGTCTTCACAAAATGCCTGGCACCAGTAATTGCATTTTGCAGACAAGGAATTCAAATATATCCCTACTTGACTGCCTCATTCAAGCAGAGAGCAAGGACATTCTTGTAAAGCATCTGGTGTTTGTAAAAAGATCCCTAGGGTACACAGTGAAGCAAAATCAAAACTAGTGCCCTCTCAAGAGATAATATTCCTGGGTGCAAGCTTGAATAAAACTACCCAGATGGCTTATCTCACACCAGACAAAGGCAACTGACTCATTACTTTCAAATGATGGCAACAAAGACCCAGCTCCTTGCAAGAAAAATTCTGCAGGCCCTGGGTTTCATGGCATCTTGCATTCTACTAATTCCATATGTCAAATTGCATATGAGGAAAGTACAATGGTATCTAAAGTGTTTGGATTCAGCATTGTCACAGCCTAGAGACCATCATTAACTTGATTCCCTGCCTACAACAAAAGTTTTGATGGTGGTCACAGGCCTGTCACCACAAGGGACAGCCTTTCACCTTACCTGCAGCCAGGCAGACAGTAACGGATGCATCTACGCCTGGGGAGCACATATGGCAGGAAAATGTATTCAGGGCACTTGGTCCAAGGAATGACTGCATCTTCACATCAATCAAAAAGATGCTAGCTGTACAGAATGCCCTGACAGCCTTCAAGGACCTAATACATCCAGGACAATTAAGACAGACAATACCACAGTTATGTGGTACATAAGCAAGGGGGCACACATTCCTACCCCCTATGCAGACAAGCCATGACTTTGTGGAACAGCACTGACTTACCAGGTACATCTGCAAGCACAATTCCTGCCAGGAACAAAAAATACACTGGCAGACGAACTAAGCAGAAATCCCATGGATCCTCATGATTGGAAGCTAAATCCACAAGTGTTCAACATAAGGAAATGGGGATGCCCAGACAGATCTATTTGCCTCCCCTCACAATTGCCAATTACAAAAATTTTGCACAAGGACTTATCACCCTCAAGCATGGAAAGTGGATGCTCTATCTTTCAACTGGAAAAATCTGACAGTCTATGCCTTCCCTCAGATGCCTCTTCTCACAAAGGTGCTTCTAAAAGTCAGACGAGAGGCCAAAAATGATCCTGATTGCACCAGACTGGCCACGCCAGCACTGGTACCCAATCCTAAAGATTTTGTCCCAAGACCCACCTTGGCATCTACCTCAAATCCCTCATCTTTTGACACAGCAAAACAATCTGCACAGTCAACTCAGAACCTTAAACCTGGCAGCATGGCAGATAATGTAGCCACTCAGACTGCACCTCTCTCTAAAACTGTTATGGATGTAATTTTGGAAGCCAGGAGACCCAGCACTAGGAAATCTTATGCGGAAAAATTGAAAATATGTGCTTGGAACCAGGCACAAGGGCTCGACCCACTGGTCCCCAATATGCCTCAGATTTTACAATACCTGACTGAGATGTTGGACAAAGGCCTATCTTTTTCTTCTATTAAAATCCATTCCTCTGCCTTTTCAGCTCATTACAATACGGATCCTCCTATTTTTTTCACATCCTCTACTACAACAGTACCTCAGGGGCAAGGAATACAAGAACCCCTAGGAGAGCACCAGTACCTCCTTGGAACCTCAGTTTTGTTTTAGAAAAACTAACACTGCCTCCTTTTGAACCAGCCAGCACAGCTGATCTAAAATTCTCGTCATGGAAAACTGCTCTGCTCCTAGCAATAACTTCAGCAAGAAGTTAGTCATTGATGGCTGTGGAACCCTTCATCATTTTTCACTAGGACAGGGTTTCTCTAAGGACGAACCCAACATTCATGCCAAAAGTGATCTCCAATGTGGCCTTAAACCAAACTATTTATTTGCCTACTTTGTACCCAAATCCCCAGAATAAAGGGGAACAACTTCTGCACTTTGGATATTCACAGACAGCTACAATTTTACTTGGACAAAACAAAAGCTTTCAGAAAAACTGAGCAACTGTTTGTAGCATATGCTACAGGATCATAAGGAAAACCTATTACAAAGCAGACTGTCTCCAACTGGATAGGACACTGCATCTGCTTCTGTTATGCACAACATGGCAAATCTGTGCCTAAGGGCATTAGCCCTCATTCTACCAGAGCAGCAGCCACTTCAGCAGCTTTCCTCAGAGGGGTACCAACCAAAGACACATTAGAAGCTGCAACCTGGAGCTCTGTGCACACTCTTACCAAGCGCTACCGCCTACATCTCTACTCAAAATCCAGAGCAGGCTTTGCCACTGCAGTTCTGCAGGGCTTGTTAGCCTCGCCAAATCCAATCTAGACCTAGCCACCCTGCCTAAGCTTTGGGATTCTACCCAAGTGTAATGCCTGCAGCAGTGAAACACAAGTATAGTAAGTTGTGTACCTACCATAAATGTGGATGTTCGAGTGTATTCACTGTTGCAGTCCTGGTTACCCACCTTCCCCCTCTTTGCTGGGGCTATTCTGTACTTCTCAACTCTATGTGGTGCATTTGCTTTTAGAAGAAGAAAATGTTTTTAGTGATATATATGCATGGTCGTTTGGCAGATTTTTTTTATCTTTACAGCCTTCATATCTGGGGGCACCTGACATCTGGGGCAAGAAACTGAAGAAAATGGCATCTGTTGCAACTTTTTATGCCCCTGGCACACTGACTTCAGGGAAGAGGCGACAGCAACCGACACCGGACCAAGACTTTGGAACTTGGGCCGACTACGGGTCGCCTGCCAGTAGGATATCCCAAGTGTAATGACTGCAATAGTGAATACACTCTAACATCTACACTTATGGTAGGTACACAACTGTACTTTTCGTGGCTAGCATCCATCGTAAAGAAACATTCTAATGCAATGCTCCACTACTCTAGTGCCCACCCCCAACATCGGAAGAAATCTATAGTCAAGGGACAAGTTGGTTCGTGCTGCTCAGATGGTATCAGAAGATGTTTTGTTGAATGTGAGGTTTTGAAGGACATGTTTACCAAGAGAGGTTACCCTGAGTCAATGATTTTGGAAATAGAGGAGGTACAAAAAATAATGGGAGTGTACAAACCTATTTTGACAGGACAAACCACTGTCTAGTATTGGTTACACTAACACAGGCCCCCTCTCTTGTTTCCATTGATGAAAATGTGGAGGATAATAGGCTTGAGTTTTACAATGAGATTTATTACCCCTTACAGTATAGAGGCAGATTTAATAGTGTATCCTGGTGAGAAACTGGGGTTTGTTCAGTTTTGATTCTGACACAAGTAAACTGGGGATAGACCTTACGTCACTTACAGAAAAGGGTATAATTTAGAGAGCATCATGGAGATGAACAGTGGAGAGTCACCGTATTAATGGGACTTTTAAGTGTGAGGAGTGCAGTTGTTGCAGGCACTTGGCAACTGGGGCCAGTTTTTCAACTGCTAACAAAACTTACAGGATAAAGGGAAGATAATACATGCTCTTCAAAGTCTGTAGTTTATCTTTCTTCCTGTCAACTTTGTCCCACATTTTATGTGGGCAAAACTGACAGGAAGTTTAAAGAAAGGATCTATGAGCATGTATACAGTGTAAGGAAGGCTAGGTTAGAGAATGCCCTGGCCAAACATTGTAGTGAGAACCCCACTCACTGTTTTGTGTTTAGGGTTTTAAATCAAATTACATCAGATGTAAAAGGGGGCCCTTGCCAGTTATTAAAGACAGGAATTGATTTGGCAGTTGAGGTTGAATTCTTAGAGCTCTGGGTCTTAATGACAAGGTTTCTCTCTCATGCATACTGAAATTAAGAAGTCTATTGAGATAGAGCAATGGCCATCTGATGTTCATGTTGATGGTAGTTGCACATTGCCATGTACTTGTCTCCATTTGCCTGCATGTTCGAGATTTAAGCAAGCATTATATTAACAGCATGTTTTTACAAACCTTGAAATGTGAATGTTGGGTTAATATTTCATGATTGATTTTTTATTTTTTAACTTGCAGTTCAGTTATGATGTAGTCCCTTTAAATTTTAATTAGTTTTAACGTGTTAGTAAAGGGAGATGTATATATGGGTGTTGCTCTGTCTGGAGAAGTTTGGCTATCAGTTGAACGAAAGGCGTTGTGGAAATTGTTTAACAAGTTTAACTTCAGTTCTGCTCTTGCCTGGAGTTCCTCTGGAGATTTCTTGGTGTGTGTTCCAGTGTGCCTTGTGGATTTAACTGGAGTTTCTTTGGTATACCTAGGTTTAGAAAATATGCTCTCCATTTCAGATGGACTCCCCTGCCCCTTCAGCTATTCCCCCAGTACTACTGGCATTTATAGATGCTTTTAATGCAGCATCACTTAATCCAGACTCGCAGCTTCCTGCACCATGAAGGCCTGATGGATTCTACAAGGTCCCCGGGAGCCACATTCCTTAAGTACCCTGCAGCAGACCCGGGCACTGTATCACTGTCAGCTGATAAGGCATCCAAGCTCCTTCCATCCTCCATGTCTCCCCAAAGGCAGTAAGGCCATGGAACACCTTGGGAGGAAAAATGTTTACACCTCATCCACCTTGGCCTTCAGGGCAATAAAATTATTCAACCCACATTTAAAAATATTCTCTGTCCCTTTTAGGACAAGCCACTAAACTTGAGTGAAATGCCCGACTCCTGCCAAACCTGTTATCCAGCCTGCTAAGACTGATATCCAGCCTTATATCTGTATCCTCTCGGGTCACCAGGCACTCAAATGCAGTTACGATGCAGCTGAAGATTCTGCCAGGTGTGCTGCATCCGACTCTGTCCTAAGAAGATATTCCTGGCTAAGGTTATAAACTCCTACCTGATGACATTAGGGCAAAACTTTTGGATGCACCTCTTGATAATTCTGCCCTTTTTGGGACAGAGGTGGCTTGAGTTATTTAAAACTGTGCAACAATAAAGGGGGAAAACTTGCAAGACCTAAAGCACCTGCTTTTCTCCTGTCCCCAGATTCCACAGGAACTACCCTTCAAAAACCAAATTCATCAGGCAACACTGCTCCTTCCCCTCTTTCCAGTGGCAGACTGACAGGAAGCAGATAACTCCCTTCAGGCCTGCCCAGACTCCAGGCCAGAAGCCTTAATTTCAAGACAGGGGAGGTAGTCTGACTACCTGCCATTCCTGTAACAACCGGTCTACTCCATTCCCCTATCCCTAAGGCTCTCGCTGTCTCCCTGCTTTGAAAACCACCACCACAGACAGGTGGGTTTTTATCCATCATAAACCTGGATTATTTTATTACGTGGATCATAGCCCCTTCTTTGAGGGGCATTCCGCAGCTCACCAAAGAACAGCTTCCATCATTTCAGCTGATTTATAGACTGCGTTATTGCCCAGGGAACAATTCAGCCTGTCCCTATGACAGAAAAGGGAAAGGGTTCTACTGAAGACTCTTCCTAGTCCCAAGAAAAGATGGCCCTTGGAGACTAATCCTCGATTTTTCCCACCTCCAATCTCTTCATGCAAGTGCCCATCTTTCGAATGCAGACCCACTTCCCCTTGATTTTCCCTCTGGGGTTCTTGGCCACCTTGGACATCAAGGATGCTTACCTGCACATCCTCATAAGGCCCAACTGCAGGAAATACCTGTGGGTCTCTGTGGTCTCATTTTCAGTTTTGTGCCTTGCTGTTCTGATTTTCTACAGTACCAAGGATCTTCAGGTGCCTGGCACCATTGGTGGCCTTCTGCAGGACCCAAGGGATTCAAATTTTCCCTTATCTAGATGACCTCATCCAGGCAGACCACACAGAATCCCTGCAACGTCAACAGTAATAACACTCCTGCAAGCATTGGGCGGAAAAATAAATATCCCAAGTCCAACCTGACCCTCTCTCAGGACCAAATACCCGCTCGCTGTACTTCAGGCCACAGACATGACTGCCAGGCAGTACTTCAGACTCTTGGGTCATATGGCATCGACCATTCCCCTGTTGCCATTGGTAAGGCTTCACAGGAGGAAGCTACCCCAAGGTCTATTTGGACACTGCGCACTCATCCTCCTAAAGTACAAAATCCCCTTCCTACCTTGCCTCAGATTCAGTGGCGGTTGGCTCAAGTGAACTGCAACCCAGGACTCCCCTTACAGGCTCCCTTGTCAGTGCAGGAGTTGTAAATGAATACCTCTGACCTGGGCTGAGGAGCTGCCATGGGTTCCCTAAGAATTCAGGGCACCAGGTCGTACTCCATCAAAATGGAACATGTCCATATCTGGGAGAGGAGAGCAATCCTGTTAACCCTAAAAGCCTTCCCATATGAGCTGAAGCAGGGCCTACTAAAAAATGCTTCACAGAAAGCACTACAGTTCTGTAGTATGTGAACAAAATCCTACTTGCTATGTGGACTAGCTCTCCAAGTGTGGGAGTGTGCCACCAAAACAGTCACTACAGGCAGTGTATATTCCTTCAGAACAGAATACTTGGGCAGACACATTAAACAGGTCCATGTCAGTCCCATGAATGGATGTGCTACATGTGTTCTTGGACAGTGTCCACAAATGGGGTACACCTCAGATCTGTCTACTTTCTGTATGAACAGACAACTTCCAGCCTTTTCCACCAGGCTGCCCAGTCCTCTGGCAAGGGCAATGGCCGCCTTCTCAATCTATTTGAAGGGGATGTTTCTGAAGTGGGAAAGGGGGAAATGCATACAGAAAGTCCTACTAAAAATCCGGCAGGACAAACAAGAAATCTTGTTGGTGACTCCCTTTTGGCCAAGACGGCACTTGTTCCACCTCCCTCTGCATTTAGCCAGGGGCAGTCACCACAAGTTACCCGAGAGTGGACCTTCTCACACAGGAGAAGGTGTCTCTAATCCACCCCTACCAACAATGTGTGAACCTTACCCTGTGGGTGATAGAATTCTGATCCTTTACAGAGATGTTTCTACAATGACAACGTGTGCACAGTCCTGCAGGAGGACAGGAAATCTAATACTAGGAGACCTATGTCTCAATGGAAGATTCTCCATAAAGATTCTCCATATGGTGTTTACAAAGACAGTTGGACCTTTTCCAGGGTGATGTCACTTTCTCATACCTGTGAGAGCTCTTGCAGGCAGAGTTGGCATATTTCTCTCTAAAGCCCACCTTGCTGCTATTTCTGCTGGTCTGCTTCTGTATCCTCCTTTGGCTTGTCAGTTGCCTGCAGAGTTATTCCTAAAGGGAGTGCTGCATTTCAGGCCCCCCAGGAAACCCATCCCACTACCCTGGGACCTGAATTATGTTTTGGAGAAGCTCACTGTGGCCCCCTTTGTACAAGCTTCTAAGGCTTCTCTAAAACACTGCACTTGGACAGCAGTACTCCTAGTAGCCTTGACATCTGCTAGGAGTGTCAGAGTTGCAGGCCCTCATGGCCACCCCAGCTTTCCCCATCTTCCACAAGGACAGGGTAACCCTTAAGACCAACCCTTCATGCACAAGGTGGTCAGTGAGCTATCTTTAAACCAAGCTGTTTATCTTCCCTCCTTTTTTGCCCATTCTGAGCAAGTCATGCATTCCCTTGATGTGCATAAACAGCTTAGGTGTTACTAGACAAGACCAAATCTATCAAAATCAGACCAGTTTGTCTCCTTTCACCTCAGGGCCTTGGGGAAAGTGTCGACAAAGCAGACCATTTCAACCTGGATTTCCAGCGCAATTTTCTTCTGCTATGGATACCAATGGAAATCTTTGGGGTCCAAAATTAAAGCACATTCCACTAGGGCTATGGCTTCATCTGGAGCTTAAAGAAAAGATTGGACAACTGCCACCATTTGAGTTAGCTACATGGACATCTGTCTACACTTTTGCCAACAATTACAAATTGGACCACATTTCCAAATCCAGGGCTGGATTTGCCAGGGCAGTTCTCCATGGATTTATAGAAAATAGTTCCAAGCCACCACCCTCTTCCCAGTGAGCTTTGGCACTCATCCAGAAGTTGGAATACTGGCAACGTGAGAATAGGAGGACATAGAATAGCTGTGTAAATTCCTACCATAACCATATATGTCTTTCTCTTCCATGTTGCAGTTTTCCTTCCTTCCCTCCCTTCTTTCCTTAAACTTTGGATGCTACAGGATCTGTACAATTTTCCTGGGACTGGGGTCTAACTGGGGCACTCTGTTCTGAAGTCGGTATGTGCAACCATCACTTTGTCCCACATTCCCCTCAGCCAGCGTCAGACATCCCACATACCTAGCCATACCTCAGAACCTCTTCAGAGCAAGAAATCTGGACAACGCCATAAATAAGTGGGACAAAGGACCAAAAATAGGGACAGATTTTAAATATTGCTATTACAAACTTAAAGTTGATAAGTAACAGGTTTTGCATTAGCATGACGTTTCTGAAGGATATAAAGTCTGAAATTCAACTGTCTCATTTTCTAACATCCATCTGTAGTGATTTATCACTAATTTGCCAGAAAACCACAAATTTATGAAAAATGGACCAAGAATGTGTGGCCAAAATCTGGACATTGAGAATCTGTACAGTTGAGGTGTGTACCCAGGAGTGACTAGAAGCTTTTGCTACCCGAACATCCAGCTAATATACAAGAGGGGAAAACTCAAGAGTTAGAATACTGCGACATGGAAGAGGACATGTATAGTTATAGTAAGATTTTATACAGCTATTCTTTGTGTGCACAACTCCTATGCAAACGCAAACTTTTTGTACTTGCAGACAGTAGGTTTCATTACCGAAACCTGGTTTGGGACTGGCACATCCCTCTTAGTGTAGTCACCCACTCCATACAACTGCATCAACAAGGTGTGGATCAGTCCTGAACACCTCAAATATTTGAAGGCTATGAAGGTTTGGGAATGTCTTTTTATGCAAAGACTTGGTCAGTACAGCACTCTAGTGGACACACTTACCTTGCTGTGAAAGACTCTGTGGCAAGAATATTCTGCAGTCCGTACCAAGTGAAGCAGCTTTTTCTCCCTGATCTGTATAGGGGATACACCCCAGGGATGTGCTGGTTCAGAAGTTACCCTCTGACTAAAATCCACCCTCCAATTTGCCAATGTTCCAGACTCTCTGAAGATGTGCAGAATGCTAGTGCCATTTTGAATATTCCCATGTTGGCCTCCTAGTTTAACCCCCCCCTCCCAATTTGGTCTCCATCTCTGTGCACTCCTGACTCGTATGTCCAGCAGGTCTCACTCAGACCTTCACTATTTGATCTGTTGCATATCTTAACCATTTCAGATGTGTGCCCTGCCTACCCATGCAGGGTGGTTCTGATTCTTGCATATGCCCAGATACCTTCAACCAGGTTGATTTTAGAAGACTGGATGGGTAAGATTTCCCTTTTTGGTGGCTTCTTGAGGACTGGACTCTTACAGCTTCAGTTCCTGATGTATTGCATTACTTGTCCCAGATTTTTCAATTCTGGCGTAGCAGCTGTCCAACTTCAGTTGGAAGTAGTTTTGTTTGACATATGCAAGGCCCAAGTCACCTAGTGAAAGAGTAATGGTCTCCCTTGGATGATTTTAATTTTTGCTGGAAAAGCTTTTTTCTTTTGAGCCATTTTCTAAAGCAGCCTTAATTGTATCTGTGGTATCCATTGCCAGCAGGTGGTGGTTCTTGACAGAAGACTTTGAGCTCTAATGCTCTACACCTGATCTTTTATCCTGGAGGTAACCATTGAAAACAAATTTGAATCTTAAATTCACTACTGTAAGAGGAGCATCTGTTACGTTGCATCTGAATTAACGACATCTACATGTCTATTTGGACCAAAAAAATTGGAAGGGGTCACTTCATATTGTATATCAAACAAATTGGACCAAGTCTTGTCCAAAGTAGTCATTGGTTTTCTGACTGCATTGTACATACAAGAGATTTGCCCAACAAGCCAAAGGTATATACTGTTGGTGACTACTTTCAAGATTTCTTCATAATTGCCTCTGGAGGTTTATATAGCACGACAGTAGTTTTTGCAACCTTGCTAGTATGAGCTGGATGTGATCTAAAGGACCCATTTACTTTAGGGTCTGCAGTAACTGGAAGTATGCCACAATGACACCCAAGAGGGAGAGCTGTGGCTCCTTAATGGATAAAGTTGACAGACGCAAGACAGGAGCTGCTTAAAAAGTGCTAATCTGCAAACATCCACTTAAACATGCCCACCCTTTGGTAGCTGGGTCCAAGAATGGTGCCAAGGTAATTGGTTGTGTTTTCCAAGGCACTAATGCTTTAGAGAAAGGTGGCACAGAGCATTGTGAGCAGGCAAGGAAGTAGTCTGCAAGCTTTTTTTTCAGGTGTAGAGATGACCAGTGCCTGCCGTAGCTATTTATTGAAGTGGATGAAATAAAATTATGAAGGTCCTTTGCATTAAGTACATTTACTTTAGCAGTAGGACACTACTTTGTACAAAGGTGTTGCAGTAGCTGGAAGAGGAGTCTGCTTTAGGTAGTCTCTGCTTGATATCCTAACATATTTCCGTAGGAGTGCATTTCCATCCAGAGCACTGAAATTCTTAAAATAGATGAGTTGCCCCCTCTATTCAGTAAGTGTCAAGATAAACTTCTAACTGTGTAATATCAAGTTTTAGAGTGCATCTCATCCAGGTGCAGTGAAACTTTATTTCTAATGAATTTAGAGAATTAATCATCTGAAAACAGGATAGTTGCAAAATGGTGCGGTATCCTCCATACTTGTATCAGGAGTCAAAAATCCGGTTGGGGATGTTCTGAGCCATGATGCCATAGCCCTGAATGAGTAGCATCTTTGTGGACCAGAGGAAGCGGTTTAGCACATCAAAGCAGATTGGGTAAAGATGTTAAGTGCATTTTATTTTTTTAAAGGTGATGGTGCACGCCTAGTGACCACTGCATCTATCCTGTTTGTCTACTGATATAACTGGGGTTGATAAAGGGAATGAGATGTGTATCTGCTTTATTTGTAAAACTGTTTTGGGGAAATTTAATGCTGTGGTTGCTTGCAACTAAATGGGTTTTTGTGAAGTAATTGTCCACTGCACATTTTAATAGTGTCCTGCAAGTGGGTGTTGTGGTGCTAGGATGTGGTATACAGTCTTATATACTGACATTGTCTGATTTGATTTGCCTTGCAGCTGGAAAGTGCATTAGAAATGACCAGAAAACAACTGAGTGAAGAAACTCTATTGAGAGTTGATATTGAGAATCGATGTCAGAGCCTTTCAGAAGAGCTGGAGTTCCGAAATAATGTGCATGAACAGGTAACTAGAAATGTCTTGACTGATGAGTTAAGTGGAGGTGTTTAACCAGGATGTTTTAAAACCTAAATTAGTAGCTAGCAGATGGGTATACCCAGGCAGGTTGTTTGAGTAGTGACCTAATTAGGAATGGTATTTACATTTATGTTCATCTAAATGCCTGTTTTGGAGTTTGTATTTTATGTAGACTTTTTTTTTTCTTTGGGGTGCTTTTCTAAAAGGGATGTTCTTCTGTATATCTCTCCTGCTACCCGACATTCATTAATCCTCCCTGAATAATTCAGTCAGCTATTTCTGCGGAGAGAGATTATCCTGTCAGGGTTTTTTAATCCTAACCCTGCATCCCAGTGATTTGTGTGGGTTTACATTTCTGCATATGCCTCACGAAAATTACTGTGCAGATGTGACTTGGCAGGGCTAAGTGCATGTCCCTGGATGTTTACTACATCATGTGCCTCTTTAGTGGGTGCAGGGATTACAGTGAGCTGAATTACTTCATCCTACACAGGATGGATGAGCTGCTGTCAGCCACTTACTCCCCCATAGCTACTGATCTAATTTGGTCATAAAGGGTTGTAGTAATGGTTTCATTGTGGAGTCTGGTATGCTTTATGCCCATTCATTATATTCTGCAGATGTTTCTAGAACCTTTATTGGGCTGCATCTGGCTGACAGCAGTGAATAGTAATACAGTAGATTTGCCCGTTTTCACTCCAGGTAATTCAGGGGACACAGGTCACCTGCACTTGTGTATGATGTAATGTGGCACATTTGCATCATCACTCTGGTGAAAAGTTCCCCACTTGAAGATGAAGGTTTAATTGTTTTAGGGGTGTTGTACACTTCAGTGCAAATTTAATGCTTGAATTATTCTTAACACGACCCTTTTAAAAGATTAATACACAGCCCAACAAAGCAGGGTGTTGAAGAACTTGTAGCATACGCAAAAAAGTTCTGGATCATGTTTTGATTTCTTTCAGCATCATTTCCATCTTTAATGAAAATGTATTTTGAAATTGTTTTGGGTGTGAGCATTCCACTTGCTTTGCAGTGTTTTATTGCAAGGCTTTTTTGAATGGTCTCCTAAATGGCTAGTTTTAAGATGTGCTTTCAGTCGCATTTGACTTTGCAGGGACTCTTTGCAGTCTTTAATCTTTGACTTTTGATATTCATAACTGAACCTATTGTTGGCAGTCGTTATGGTTTACCAAACATGTTTTAATTTGAGTCTAGTTAATCCCCAGCAGTTACTGGAGTGCTTCTTTGTTCTTTTCTTAGTTTGAGCTTCCAGTGTTTGTCACACTGCAGTGTGCATACTTTCGAATGCTAAATATTGTGTGGTTGGGTGTAGTGTTGGATGCTTCATTTGCCCCTTTTGTGGGTAGTGAGTCTGAACTCTTATTTGTCACTTCCACAGGTCTAAACCGCAGTGGGGCAGGCTTGGGCACTGCCTGACTGTAGTGCCTTTGGCATAAAAGTTAAATTGAGAGCTAAAGCATGGACTTGAGGCTTGGTTCCATTTATGGCTGTACTGTTGAATGTCTTATCCATATGCCTAAAAGCATTTCAGTTTCACATTTGGTAATTTGTGCAATTACCTGGCATAACAGGCATGTAGGTGAATAAATAGCTGCTTTATTTAGCAGCTGATGTTCCTGCTGAGATTTTTGGTATTCAGACCCAGGCAACTTTAGAAGTGGAGGGTGGCTCTCACTGGCTGTGTAGTGAGCTAGACCAGGCTGACAGTGGAATTCAGTTTTGTACCATGTCACTGATAAGATGTGCCATATGCTCACTTTTGTGGTGTTCACCTAGGGCATTTTTGTAAGAGTTCAGATTTTTCTATTCCATGGGATACTTGCACCTGAATGGGATTGTCTTATATGATTTAATTGCCTGAGCGGAGTATGAATCATGTAAACTTGCTGTAGTAGTTAAAGGTTCACATTCACAAAACTATTCACCTGTGCGGCTGTACTCGTGGGCATTCTTTGGATTTGATTCTGTATTTTTTGGCGAGTGGACACAGTGAAAACTGATCTGATGGTTTGACCACTTATAGTTCCTAGTTCACCTTGGAACTTTCTCCAAATACTCTGATACAAACATCTCTGTAACAGACTAATTCAATATTTGAGATTTCTTTTCTTTACTAGCTCTGAGTTGAGCTGATCTAACTTGTAATGTCTGAGGTTGCACTTGGGATGCTCCAGAACATGTACATCATAATCCTATAGGGAGTAGTGGTTTAAAAGAGCTGCAGGAAGTTGTGAAGGTTTGGTCCGAGGCTGGCAGGTGTATATTGCATCATCGAAGCTTAAAGCGAATGAATAATCGACCCCATGTAAGCGAAAGCTTAAAATCTCGAAAGCTCAGAACAGCAACCTTGGAAAAAAAAAATCGCTGTTCCAAACAAAACAAAATTGAAAATACATAGTGGGGGGCCATGCCCCCCCCCCACACACCTCCCTACTTAAATATACCAACTCTGAGATCGCACTACAGTGCTGAAAATGGCAAAGTAACGGAAGCGACCAAGCAAGTTCTTTCCCTGGAAAAGAATTTGCTTAAAGGCCGCTTTGCTGTTTTGCCTTTTCGTTTTAAGTTTGACCAAGACGCATTCGATAGAATGAGTCTTCAGTCATCTAATAGGAACCCGAGGCTGGCATGCCACTAGTGTGTTCCTCTAGAGACTAGCTTTAAAAGTGAATAATGTGTTTTGTACCAGTTTGAGATCTTGCATATGATTACAGTATTGTTGCCCCCACTATCTGTTGCATCAAGCTATCTCGTGATTAGAGTTGAGGATAAGCTGTACAGGCCAGCCTGTCTGTTTTAATCTCTGCTAAGTAGGATGTTTTCTATAGTTCATTGTAGTGTGTGCAGTCCAACTCTCTTGTATATCTGAGCCTACTGGTGGATTAAACAGATGCAGTCTTTTTTTTTTCTCCCAAACTTCGGATGGGGAAATGAGCTGTATCCTCTAACATTGCAAATTATGTTCTGGAAGGACCTAGGATATGTGAAACTGTCCAATAGCAATTTGGATCATTGAAAAAGTCCTAAGGTACTTAGTGCTGTCAGGTCACCAGTTCATTGCTGTTTTCAAATAGTCTTGCTGGGTAGGTCATCTGGGCAATTGTATAGGAGCCTTGTCATGCAACCCAAGAGGGCTTGGTGAGTGGATTTGCCACCCTCACTCAGTAAGGACCGTACTGTTATCCAAGAAGCTGGATGCCACTGACATACAAGGAGAAAGTCTTTCATAGGTAGAAGATTTTTGGGTGAAGATCTCATTTGATATGATGAAAACTGAAGTCTTTGGAGTGAGTTTTTTGTTTTACTGTTAAGTGTGTGATTTGGAGGTCTAGTTTGACAGGCAGTCTCATAGCCCAGAATAAGGCACAGATCATGTAGATGCCTTGAGAGAAGAGGGATTTATTTTTATATAGCTAAGGGAACTTGGACCCTTAAACAAAAAAGTCTGTCTTGTGCAGCAATTTGAGTGGGACATTCTGAATGGTGCACACTTGCTTATTGACCTTTTGAGGGAAGAATAGAGGGGGGATTCATAGGTTTCATAGGTTCATACTAGGCTATCTGCCCAAGGGCATTTATAAGCCTAGCCCATAGTTATGTGGCTTTCGCCACCCCTTTAGTTTGAATAAAAACTATGCCTATCATTTTGCTGTGCCTCTGTCAAGCAGTGACACTGAAGTAATCCCTGGGGTATATCTGCAATCTCCCATCCATTGGTCAAGATTCCTCTTGAACAAGGCCAGATAGGTGCTCTGCCTCACATGTACCGGGATTTTGTTCCACAGCATAGGGAGTCTCTGGGTGATGAATCTGTCCCTCCAGCATGTTCTATTTATAACCGTGTCAAGGTTTAAGTCTCCCGCCCTTGTGGTTCTGAGGGATCTAGATTTTTTGAGGTGAAGCATATTCATCAAATCTGGGTTTGACATGGCCTTATGTCAGGCACAGGTCACCTCTGAGCAAGCAGTATGAGACTGAATAGAGCTGGAGTTCTTTCAGTCGGGCAGCATAAGACATATTTTTGAGACCCTTTATCCTTTTGGTGAGGAACTTTTGGGGCCTTTCAAGCTGCAGCAGGTGTCTGGTCAGATACATTCCGAACGGGGCATTGTACTCAATCATAGGTCTAATAAGTGATGAGTACAGGGGGACGATTACCTCCCTTGATCTAGATGTGAATCCCTTCATGATCAGGTGGGTGATATAGAAGGTTTTCCTAACTACTTTAGCAACATGAGTGTCAAACGAAAGGCTACTGTCAACCTGGGTCCCCAGATCTCTGACTTTTTCTGTGCTCAGTGGATTGCCACCTATATGGTAGCTAGGGGTAACCTTGTTTTTCCCGAAGGGTTGAAATTGGACAAGGTTGGATTTCCGGAATGACTTTACTGCATTTGTTTATGGGATAAACAAGTTCTACAGCAAAAGCTGACCATTTTCAGCAGAGGTCCATGGAGAGAACTTTCAGAGTAATCGACTGTAAAATGTAAGATACTAATGCATACTTGTTCTGACTTGCTGTATTGTGTACTATTTTTGTATGTAGTGTACAAAAATGCCTATAAGAATACATACAAGATTTACAGTTTTGTTATACATGAAGGGTAGTTTATCACTGATGGTACCAGTCTTAAGCAGAGTTCTGTTTGTACTAATTGGTAGGGTTGTTTCATTTCCCAAAAGCAACTACATTGCATAGGTTTGTGGAGTTGGGTAAGTGCTACCTGTACAACAGTGGTGTTTCTGGCAAGTTTCTCTAAAATTGTGTAGTCGTCGGTGAAATGCTGCTTGTAGTTATGGGCAAATATTTGACTTCTGCTTTCACGTTCCTTTGGGATACCGCTGGTGGTGGCTTTTAAGACGAGAAGGCTCTCAACTTGTGTGAATTTTATAGGAGAGCTGGTTTGTAATCCAGCAAGATAGTAGGTGTTTTGCTTAAACTGCTGAATTTGTCAAAGCTAGCATGAGGATGTTTATAGAAGGCTTTACCAAGATCAAGAATAGCAGTATGAATAGAATACCCCTTGGGGTATCATTTACTTCATGTTCATAGGTGTATACTAGGCTAACAACCACCAGGACCTTTTTAAGCCTAGCTGCATAGCCCCTTGTAACATGTGCATCTATTTGGAGGGGTATGTTAGTCTGCTAGAGGTATAGTGGGGCGGGGTGTATTAGACTGAGGCAGAGTAAAATTTCCTCATCAGCCATGACCAGATCAGGGATGAATTTTCAATTTTCTGTCCACTGGTCAAGGTTACATTTAAATAAGGTTTATGGATGGACTTTGCTTCACATGGATAGGGACCCTGTCCAGAGCATAGGGTCCTTTGAGAAATCTGTCTCACCAGTGTGATATGTTTGTCTTGAGCAAAGTTTAGATAATTGTATCTAGTGTTTCTGATATTTGTTTTGCAGATGTGCAAAAGGGTCCATCAGGGCTGGGTCTGAGCATACCTTATGCCAGGCATAGATTGCCTCTGCCTGCTGTAGGAGGGTGAGTATGTAGATAGATATTTAAAGTGATCTGTATAGAACGTTTAATACCATGCATCCCCTCTGTTATGCATGTCTGGTCAGGTACATGCCAAAGGGAGTATTGTACTAAATGGGTTTGATAAGGGCAGAGAAAAGTACTACAACTCCCTTAAACCTGGATGCCATACCCTTGTAAGCTGGGCAACATAAGATTTTATAACATTGACTATGTATTGAAGGCCAGATTGTCTGCATATGTTCCCAGAACCCAACTACTGGGTTGGCTCTTAAGAGTGTCTTATGGGTGGAGGAATTGGTCTGGGTAGACTTCTTCCCCAAAGGCACTGATACACTTCCTGGCATTGAGCTTTAGTCTGTGGCTTTGACACCAGTCATTTGTTAAACCTTCTTGCAGGATGTTGGTGTCATGGGGGAATTCTGATAGCTCCCAAGTTGCGCTCTGTACTCTTGATGAGCCAGAGGCCCTTGACGGCTTTGACCTCTGAGAAGTCTATTCCAAACAGAAGCAGATCCAGCAATGAGTCCCGAGGTATACTGCTGGTGATGGGCATCTTGGTGGAGGTGGTCTCACCAGTGCTGACTCACTGGATCCTATCTGAGCCTACTGTCGGTCTAATGAGTTGTGGATGGATTTTTGCCTAGTTTGACAGTACCGGAGTGGGGTATTGTAACAGCTACCTTAGTCAGGTTTAGGTAGGTAGTATGTACAGCTTTCCCCTCGTCTATTGCCTTGATGACCCTCTGTCTCCCAGGTTAAGTAGACATTCCTTTAAAACCAGGCAGATGGGTTTAGTGTGTGTAGGTTGCCATATCTGATCATTTCCATGGCTTTGCATATTAGACTAGTCAGATTAATGGGTCTGTAGTTTGAGGTTTAGTGGTTCCCTCTTGAGGAGGGATATCTATTGCAGTCCTCCATTCACATGCTATATAGCCTGTTTTGACACTAGTTGAAAAATAACTCAAAAGTAGTCTTTTGGCTTTTCACGGTTAGGGGTCACCACAGCAGAACTCTGGTCCACTAATGATTTGCAGTGGATTCTTATGGTGCCGAGTTGCCAGCCTGATGCCCAACCTTCAAAGAAGGCGCACCCATTCATGCACCTACCTGCATGTCTTTATACATCACTTGACCCACAGGGAGGACATGCAGACTCCACACAGAAGGCACTCCAGCAGAGAATCTAACAGGAGAACCCCTTGCTGTGAGGCGACAATGCTAACTGCTGCACCTGCACCACTGCGGCCTACTTGAAAAGTAACTCGAGTGATGACCCTTTTTTTCACTGTTGCAGTACTTGTAACATTGTAGGATCTGCCAAGGATAGCCCAGCGTCTGGCCAGTATAGCAATAGTTTACATCCTCCTTGCATTGTATGTCAGTTGTATGCTCCCCATATAGGTGTAGGACATAAGTGTCACGTGTACGCTCCATACTTAGAACTTGACTACCAGTCCAAGTGCCAATTTAAACGTCTGCCTAAATGTCCTTCATTGAGTTGGTTTCTACTGAGACATTTTTCCAGAATTGTCCTGTTGGGATTTCTTCTGACTTTACTTGTACTTGGGGCTTGTCATCCAGGAAGGGAAAATGTCTGTGTGCGAGGCAGAGTTCCAGTAGACCATATGTGTTCTGCCTGTGTGCTTTGCACAGTTATACACAATGTGCAGTTTGTCAAGCTTTTGTTCCCAAAATGCTGTGCAGCAGTCTAACTTTTTTGACCAGGGTACTATAGCAGAATTCACCCTCTGCTGCAATCTTGTCAGAGGCTGGCATGGAGCTGGCTTCTTGGACATCCTCTAGGATGCAAACAGCCATGAGTGAGAGGCAGCCACTGCCTATCATTTCTGAAGGGCCTAGGGGAATTCACCAGATTCTGTTAGGGAAGAGTAGTTGGTACAATTGAGTCTAGGCATGGCTCAGAGCCTCCTATGTTGGTCCAAGCAAACTTCCCACTAAAGCAGAAAACTAAACACATTCCTTCTGTAATGGATCTCCTGAAGAAGTGGCAGGGTTTTACACCACACTTATTCAATTCCTTGATGACCGTAACCGGGGTGGGGGTCAGGGTATATCTGTTCCTGCTTATTCGTCCTTTACTCCAGCCTGCTTATTCGTCCTTTACTCCAGCCAAAAAGTCTAGGGAGTCTTATTCAGGTGAGGAGGGGTGGATTCAGGGGATAAATCACTGACCTTTTCACAAATGACTTCTCCTTTGGACTGGTGGTTTGAGGGAGAGAATTCCTAGAGTCCTGATTCTACCTTTGAGGTGTTGTCCTTGGGGAACACAGTAGGACAAATGATGGAGCATTTTAAGGGGGATTGCTCACAAGTCCCTGATGGTTAAAAGGGGTATGAGCTGTCGCAGAATCAATCTCCTAAACCTGCTGTTTCCCTTGTGGGATTCCTTGGATACATTTGCAGCTGCCTCTTTGGCTCCTTATTCCCAACTGCCAGCCCCTAAAAATGGCTGACAATTTTTATATGGTACCTGAAGCCTTTAAGTATCTCTTGAAGTGTACTTCAAGCCCTGCTGTGGTCTTTCTGCTGACAAGCCTTCCAAGGTTTTGCCCTCTTCCAAACCTCTAATAAAGACATTCTGGCTATGGAGAAGCTGGGGGAATAAGTGTACGCTTCTGCCATTCTAGCCTCCAGGGCCATTAATTATCAAACCCATATGACCAGGAATGTTTTGGCCCTTTTGTCACAACTAGGGAAGATTTTGTCTGACCTTCCTGTATGAGACTGCTTCCCTCTCCTTGAGTTCCACTTCTTGGGTTGTTCGTCACTCCAAATGTAGTTATGATTCATATGATGCACCTTCTAGAGCTGCTGTTTCAGGTTTGGTTATGAGGGGGTACTCTTGGCTTTGGCTGCAGGATTTACCTGATATTAAGGCCATGTACCTAGGTGCTCATTTGGACAATCAGAATCTCTTTGGTATGGCTGCTGCTGACTTGTTTAAGACTGTACAAAACTAAGGTAAAGCAGTGTAGGATCTTAGACCAATATTTGTTCCATACCCAAATTTCAGAGTAACTGACCTATGTCTGCTTTTGTGCAGAGGCAGCCAGCCTCAACAGCCTTCTAAGGGGAGGAGGGTTAATAAACCCACCCAAAATTATAAAATTCAAAAGCCTCCTTTTCAAGACAAATCTGCCTGAGTCTGGCACTCTTGGCCAGGTTCCTCTGTCTCTTAGGATTTCTATCTCTGGCAACAGATTACTTCAGATTCCTGGGTTCTGTCCATTATCTGTTACCGTTTTATAAGTGGTATGGGGATATCTTCCCAGGTCTTCCTCAACCTCCTCCAAACCAACTTCATTTTTCTGGGGTTTTGCAGGATTTACTGGATCAGGGTACCGTTCATCCCATTCCAGAATCTGAGGAGCATGGCTTTACTCCAGAATGTTTCTGGTTCCCAGAAAACAGGAATATTGGAGATGGTCCTAGATCTCTCCTTTCTAAATGCTTTTTGGTTGCTTTCCCTCCAGAGACTGTTCCCTTGTTTCCACAGGCTTTTTGGGTCTCACTAGACTTGAAGGACACCTATCTTCATCTTCATATTCCCATTCACCCTGTATGCAGGAAGTTTTTGTTTTAGATGTCCTTCAAGGATGCATCTGCAGTCATCACATATGGGTTGTCCTGCCTCAGGCAGCCCTTTAGTCGGCCGGATTCCAGTCTGGGTCCGGCGTCGGCTGATGTCGCCCTTTCCCCGACGTCCGAGCGCCTGGGGTATAAAAGCGTCAGCCGACGCCATCTTCCTCAGTCTTTCTTGCCGCGTGGTGCCCGAAGCAGAAGCAGTTTGCAAGTTCCGGTCTGCCAGCTCCTGTAATTCAGCTACCGAAGACTTCAAAAGCTAAGTACCCCATTGGGGACTTTCTTGCCTCAGCCGATGTCAGATAAAGTTAATAATTGCTTAACTTGTGGGAAACAAATACCTCATAAGGATTTCCACTCTTACTGCCTCCCCTGCCTAGGCCCAGACCACGACGTCTCGGTCTGTTCAGCCTGTGCTTCCTTCAACCGACGCACTCTTCGACGTCTGGCGGAGTTTGCAGAGGAATTTTTTGGGGCTAGTTTCTCATACAATATGCAGTCGGAGACTCCGACTTCACATTTAACAAAGAAACGGAAGGACAAGGACCGACACATGCGGGCCGCGGTTTCGGCTGAAACCATGGCCAAGCCTACCGCGAGTGTCTCTGTCTCGGCTGAAACAGTCCTTGGTACTTCCGACTCCCGAAACCGCTCAGTCGACAACCTCTGCCCCCGTTGGCCCCTGCTGAGTCAGTTATTGAATTTCCTTCAGAAACTGGTGTCTTGGAAACTTCCGACACCATTCCTCTAGACAAAACTACTCCTGCACATGGTGCAGCCAGGCCTTCTGCATCCATGTCCATAAAGGCATTCACCAGGGCTAAAGCTGCTAAACACAAAAGCTATGCCTCCCAGGGTTATTCCTCAGGGACCCACTAAAAGTACACAGATTCTAACCTTAGCAGAGGACCTTATTTCCTTAATTAGGGGCTCTCAACCCCATCCGGACAGGGGCTCTCAACCTCCTCTAGACAAAAGGCCCAGGGTTGAGCCCTCTGATCCCCACTCCTCAGAGGCGGCCTCTGATGCTCTGCTCTCTCGGACTACCAGGAGGAGGCTTTATCAGCCTACGAGGATTCTGATGCAGAGGAATCTATCCCCTCTGCCTCCCCTCCTGAACTATCCTTTGGGGAGACCCTTCACACTGAGAGAGCATTTCAAATGGCGGGGCTAGGAATTCTCTGATTCCAGGAAAAGATTAAGAACTTTTCTGCATTTACCTCAGCATAGACCTTTGGCTATTCCTCCTGTTTTGAATTGTTGATGTGTACTCTGAGTCTAGCATAACCCCTGACACTCTTCCTCCGGCCCCTGTCAAACCCGATAGGTACTACAGGGTCCCGGACTCGCATCATTTTCTTTTCAAGGCCCACTCTGATCCAGAAACCATTTCCCAGGGCCCTAAAGGGGTTGCAACTGCCACTACTAAAAATCCACTCCCCTCTGAAAGGGAGTCCAGGGCTTTAGAGAGATTGGGTAAAAAAGTGTATACTTCTGCTACTCTTTCTATGAGGGCATTAAATTGTCAATTTCATATGATACAGTACCAAGAGTATTTGTTAGATGAATTGCATAAGAAACTGTCTTCACCTGAACCCCCCCTAGATCGCAAATCTCTTCAGGATCTGGTACATAACTCCCAGCAGGTTAGCAACCATTTCTTGCAGTGTGGTTATGATGCATTGGAGGCTTCATGTAGGTCAGCTATGATAGGTGCAGTCATACGTAGGCATGCTTGGCTGAAGGAACAATCTCTGCCAGACCATGTTAAAGCTAAGCTTCTGGATGCTCCACTGGTAAAGCAAAAGTTATTTGGCTCCACTGCTCAAGAGGTCTTAAAGAAATTTGAGGAAAAGGCAAAATCTGTACAAACAGTCAAAGATTTTCTGCAAGTCCAACCACCAAGATTCAGCAGAAATTGGCCTTCCAAGAATTGTGTCCTTTCCGGACACAGAAAGATTTCAGAGAGGCAAGAACAGGCATGCCAGAGGTAGAGGGCAAGCTAGAGGCTCCTACAGAGGACGTCAATGGCAGCCTCCCAACCAGAGAGGTAGTGCAGGACCTACAACTGCTGCACAAGGACAGACTCAATGACTTGGCTTTGACTCCGCCAACCAGGGCTCAATTAGAAGCACCTTTGGGCAGAAAGCTTTCTTTATTCTCAGAAAATTGGCACAGTATTACAAGAGACAAATGGACACTGCAAATAATAGACAAAGGATGCAGGTTCCATTTTCACACATTGCCAAAAAGAAAAGGCATGCCAGACCTGCCACCAAAATCATAGGGCAGAGGCTTTGAAACAAATCTCCAACTTATTGCAAATGAAAGCTATAGAAAAGGTTCCTCTTTCAGAACAAGGCCAAGGATTTTATTCCAGACTATTCCTTGTTCCAAGAAAAGAAAATCAATGGAGGCCTATTCTCGACTTGTCCGCACTGAATACATATCTCATTGTGCCAAAATTCAAAATGCTGACTACAGAAACTCCTTCCCATGCTGGGCAAGGGGTCTTGGCTGGTGACTAGACCTCAAGGAGGCATACCTGCATGTCCCTATCAGACAAAGTTGCAGAAGACACCTCAGATTTCTTGCAGGTTCAGAGCATTATCAATTCTCAGCATTGCCCTTTGGCTATCTACTGCACCCAGAGTATTCACGAAATGCCTGGTATCAGTAATTGCACACTGCAGACTTCAGGGGATTCAAATATACCCATATCTGGACGACTGCCTTATACAAGCGGACAGCCAACAAACTTTGGTAAAGGACTTGAATTATGCCATCCACCTGCTGCAGGCCTTGGGTTATACAGTCAACATTCACAAATCAAGACTTGTTCCATCCCAAAGAATAACTTTTCTGGGTGCGGATCTAGACATGACCACCCAAATGGCTTTTCTCACAGAAGAAAAAGACAACTACCGGATTACTTCAAGAATCTGACAAGACAAACTCAGCTGACTGCAGGGAAAATCCTGCAGGCCCTGGGTTACATGGCATCTTGCATTCTTCTGATTCCACAAGCAAGGCTGCATATGAGGAAACTACAATGGTACCTAAGGAGTTTATGGACTCAGCACAGTCACAGCTTAGAAACTGATCCCACTCATTCCATGCCTCCAAAAGGAATTTCTGTGGTGGGCTCAAGCAAGCCAGTCAAACGGGTCTGCCCTTCAGCAAGCCAATAGCCAGCCAAACCATTACAGTGGACGCTTCAGACCACGGTTGGGGAGCTCACATGGAGGGCAGATGTATTCAAGGACTATGGTCACAAAAGGAGCTACGCATGCACATAAACAAAAAGGAAATGCTGGCAGTGATGCATGCAATCGAGGCCTTCAAACTCTTTCTGCATCAAGGCCACCTGCTAATAAGGACAGACAACACTACAGTCATGTGGTACATAAACAAGCAAGGAGGCACCCATTCCTACTCTCTTTGCAGGCTGGCAATGAATCTATGGGAACTTTCCTTGAAACTCAATATAGAGCTGCAATCCCAGTTTGTGCCAGGAAAAGACAATATACTGGCGGACAGCTTAAGCAGAAATATCATGGATGCACATGAATGGATGCTGCACCCAGACATCTTCCTACAGATAACACAATCATGGGGAAGGCCAGACTTAGATCTTTTTGCCTCCCCCCACAATCAGCTGAAGAAATTCTGCTCAAGGACATACCACCCACAAGCATGGTAAGTGGACGCCCTATCTTTCAGCTGGAGAACTCTAACAGTGTATGCATTTCCACCTTTTCCATTAATGACCAAGGTCTTACTGAAGATCAGGACAGAGCAGCCAAAAGTGATTCTGATAGCTCCGGACTGGCCAAGACAGCACTGGTATCCACTGTTAAAGAGCATGTCATGCACGAAACCATGGCCTCTTCCTCAATGGCCACTTCTCCTGACCCAGCACAATTACAAAACTCTGCATTCCAACCTGAAAACCTTGCAACTAACAGCCTGGAAAATACCTAGACTCAGGATAAGCTATCCAAGAGAGTGAAGGATATCATCATGGAAGCTCGCCAGCCTTCCACAAGAAAGGCATATTCAGCAAAATGGAAAAGATTTCACACTTGGAGCACCACAAAGGGCCTAGATGCGACAGTGATGAACATGGCACATATCCTGGAATACTTGGCAGAAATGATGTACACAATGGCATGTCTTACTCTTCCATTAAAATTCATGCTTCAGCAATTTCAGCAGAGTACAATACTGATCCACCTGTCTTTTCTCATCCTCTCCTAAGACAGTTTCTAAGAGGAATTAAAAACATCAATCCTCCAAGGAAACCTCCAGTGCCTACTTGGGACCTTAACTTTGTGTTGGAAAAACTAACGCTGCCTCCCTTTGAACCAGCAGCATCTGCAGAACTACAGTTCCTGTCTTGGAAGACCGCCTTCCTTCTGGCCATAACCTCAGCAAGAAGAGTATCAGAGTTACAGGCCCTCATGGCAGTACAGCCATTTCTTACTTTTCATCAGGACAGAGTCTCATTGAGAACCAATCCTTCATTTTATGCCAAAGGTGGTATCCAGGGTCTCATTAAACCAAGCTATTCACCTGCCTACCTTCTTTCCAAATCTACAAAAAGGGGAGAAACTTCTGCACACCCTGGACATACACAGACAGTTGCACTACTACTCTGACAGAACTAAAAGCTACAGAAAAACTGACCAGCTGTTGGTAGCATATGCTGCTGGTGCACAAGGAAAAGCAATTTCCAAACAGACTATTTCAAAATGGATAGGGAATTGCATTCGTTTTTGTTCCTTTCATGGGAAAAACTGTGCCAGCTAACATTAGATCTCATTCCATCAGAGCCACAGCCACCTCCACAGCCTACTTAAGAGGGGTGGCTACCAAGGACATTTTAGAAGCTGCTACATGGAGCTCCATGCACACATTTTCCAAGCATTACAATTTACCTTTATATTCCAGATCCAGAGCAGGCTTTGCTAAGGCAGTCCTGCAGGGCATTTTAGCCACACCATCCTTTACATAGATCCTCCACCCCCAGATTGGCTATGGTATTCTACCCATATGTGATTACTGCAGATGCATCCTTGAAGGACATAGTACAGTTTTGTGCCTACCATAAATGTAGATGTCTGATAGGTATGCATCTGCAGTCAGGTTTACCCTCCCTCCTTCCCCTCTTTGGTATTTATTGGGTACTTTTCCTTCTCATAGCTAGCTGGGGTTATCTATTATGGTGTATTTGTTTTATATATATAGATAGATATATATATACATATATATTTCTGTGCATGTTTGGAATTTATTGCATTTCTCCAAATTTAGCCTTCCTTTGAGGGCACCCGGCATCTGGGGCAAGAAACTGAGTAAGATGGCGTCGGCTGACGCTTTTATACCCCAGGCGCTCTGACGTCGGGGAAAGGGCGACATCAGCCGACGCCGGACCCAGACTTTGGAATCCGGCCGACCGAAGGGCTGCCTGAGGCAGGACAACCCATATGTGATGACTGCAGATGAGATGCATACCTATCGGACATCTACATTTATGGTAGGTACAAAACTGTACTTTCTCTGCTTTGCCCTTTGACCTTTCTACAGTCCTAGCAGCATACACCAAATCTTTTGCAGGCTTCAGGGAAGCCAGGTTTTCCTGTTTCTGGATGACCTGCTTCAGGCTGTTTCTCAATCCAGGCTTTTGCAGAATCTATACTTTACCATGCTTCTGTGAAGTCTGAGGCTCACCATCATTCTCTAAAGTCTGACCCCTTCTCATGACCACATTTTCCTGGGTTGCAGAATCCAAACTCTTCTATTGTCTTCTCTCCCTTATTCCAAGGTGGTCACTGACAACCTAATTCCAGTCTTTCCCCTTTCTCTCACTTCTGCAAGGGAATTTCTGATGGTTCTGGGGTTCATGGAATCTACCATTCCCATGCTGTCCTTTGCCAAGCTTCAGATGAGTACACTTCAGTGGTACCTAAAGACACTTTGGCTCCAGTATTACTACCCTCTGGAGTTTTCAGTTCCCCTACTTGTCTTGAGTTTCATTGGGGATTCAGATCTCCCTCAGTCTGACTGCCTTTTCAGACCTGCACCTACTCAAGCTGTTTAAACTGGGGTGGGGAGCCTCTTCCAACAATGAGGGTTTAGGGTCTATGGTGCCTTCATCAGAGGTCAGACCACATCGAAATAAAAAATGACTAATTCTTGATGTCTTTCTATTCTCATGTTGGAGTGTTCACTGTGGGTTCCTCCGCCTCAGGTGACCCAAACATCCGGCTCCTATGCAGAAGCTTAAGCCCGGTTGCTGTTGGGTGCGTGGGACGTCCTACGCAAGGCCATAAACGTGACATCTGTATGCACAGACCTCAGAATTTCTCTGCTGCAGTTGAACATCTGAAGAACGAAGCGAGCAAGCTGAAGTCTTCAGATACCCCTTTGGGGATTTTTTTCAATTATATTTCTTAGGCTTAGGTTACTGTTTCTCTGTTGTATAGCCAATGTCCTCTAGAAAGGAGAAATGCAAGTGCGGCTGCCAGATTCTGCACATGGATTCCCATGAGCTTTGTCTGTTTTGCTTAGGCCAATCCCACGACCATATAACCTGTAGCATTTGTCAATCGTTCGTCCCAAAAACCCTACATAGTCTGGAAGCCCTGAACCTATTCATGGAAATCCAACAACTAGTGTCTAGCCCTAGGCATGGAATCCAAAGCGGCCATCGTGGTGGGAGCCACCTAATAAAGAAGGCAAAGGTTTCAAGGCTTACTGCCACTGCCCCTTCATCTGATGTCCCAACAGCTACCAATCTAGGGGCTGAGGGACATCTGAACTGGTGACTTCGGCGGGTACCTTGTTGGAAGCCACCCTAGAATCTCCACTCTGCATGTCCTCTGAGGTTACTCCGTTGGCTTCAGCTGATGTCGAGGGGTAACCGGGCTTCACTGGACAGCTGCCTATGGTGCTAGAACACTGCTCCTCTCCCACAGGCCAGATTCCCGATCCTAGGTCTGGTCTTTCACAAACAGTCGCTAAGACTACTCTTAAGCACAAAACTGGACATTTATCCACCTCAAATGAAGACCAGCCAGACTGGCAAACTTTTTTTTTCCCCCAGTCTTTGGTACAGGCCTTTATGGGCCTCAGGCCCACAGCTTCACTTGCTTCAGCCTTACCTACTCTCAGCTCTAGGCCAATTTCAGCTACTTCCATTCTCCATATTCAGGAGGAAGATTCCTCTTCTTTCTCCTCCTGATGAATCTCTAACATACACCTCCCAGCTAGCTTCTCCCCTGGAGTACTACTCCCCGGTGAGGATTCCTTGGAAGGAGACTCACCACCTGAAGATATATTTCCTTTGGGGAAACTGTCTCCAAAATGAGTAGGTGATTGTGATTATAGGAGTATTTCAAATGGGGTGCCACTCAGATGACTGATACAAAAGAGGTACTTTGAACTGCTACTGGTGGAGTCTTCCTCTCCCTATGCTATTTCTCCTGTGATTCCAGCTTACCTGAATGCATTTGCCTCAGCTTCCAAGATCCTGGAATCACAGCCCCCAAAAGGCCTGACTGGTTGTATAAAGTCCCCGATGATCACAAGTACCTCATTAAGCCACCTATGGCAGACCCTGCAGTCATTGCAGTGACTCCAGATACAGTCCAGGCAAATCCCCCCCCCCCCCCCCATCCCTTTTGCCATCCAACAAGGACTGCAAGATCATGGACAGACTAGAGAAAGTTTACACTTCACCTTGGCCTTTAGTGTGATAAATTATCAGACCCACATGGTTAAATATGCCCTAGACTTGGTCTCCCAGGGAGCTACATTGCTTTCTTACTTGCCTGCCAAACCCCAGGTTGCATCTAAGCTCTCCCTGGCAGCACAAGTTGCCAGATATTCTATAAAGTGCAGCAGCTGTGATGCTGCTGAGGCTTCAGCTAGATCTGCCTCAGCCTGTGTGCTGTGCAGATATTTCTGGCTCAGACTTCAGCCACTCCCCGATTTTTAAAAACAAAATCTTGGATGCAATCCTAGACAAATTCCTATTTGGCAAGCAGTCTGCAGAACTATTCAAAAGCCCCCAGGAGAGAAGCAAAAACTTCAGGACACCAGACTTGGTGTCACCTATTCCAAAGTTTTTCTACCCAGCTAAGCCCATCTTTGTCAGGAGGGCCCCTGCCCCATCATCCTCTTTCCTCAATGCAAAGGAAAGTGTCTAGAAAGACTTCATCCCCCAGGACTGCTTTTTCACAGCCCAACCCCAGGCAGCCCTTTTCAGATGGAAACTGTGTGACTGCCTAAACCACCTGCCTGTCTCCCCCACCTCTCACACTCTAACCATTTGGCAAAATATCACCTCAGACTGCTGGGTCTTATCAGTAGTGGAAAAAGGGTACTTGTGACCTGGCAGGAAAAGCCCATCCACAAGGCATATACCCTTCCCTCCCACAAAACGGCTCCATCTAATCCCCCAGGTCATCCAAGATTTGCTTTCACAAGGGACCATCGAAAAGGGTCCCCACAGGCCAGCAAGGTCAGGGGGTTCTACTCGAGGCTTTTCCTGGTACCCAAAAAAGATGGACCTTAGAGGCCCATTCTGGACCTCTCCCTGCTAAACTCCTTTCTGCAGATCCCTTCTTTCAGAATGTTATCCCTTCAAGCCCCCCTTCCACTATTGCCACCATGGCCACTTTAGACCTGAAGGAGGCTTACCTCCACATTCCCAAACTACAGAAGGTTTTCAGGCTTTGCTAGATCATCCTCGCACATTCAGTTTACTGCCTTGTCTTTTGGTTTATCTACTGCACCACGGTCTTCACAAAGTGTCAACCTCAGCAGTAGTCTACTGCCGATCAAAAGGTATACAGATTTATCCTTACCTGGACGACATTGTAGCAGAAGAGGAAAGTATTCTTGAGACCATCTTAAAATTTATGTCCCTGCTTCAGAGCCTGGGGATCACTCTCAATCTGACAGTCCTCTTTCACTCCAACCCAAGATCAAACCTTCTTGGACCGCAGAATAAGAATAGACCTGATGAAGGCCTCCCTTCCTCAGGGCAAGTCTGCTCCCTAAACATCTTCCAGGAGCTACTTGTGGTTAACTACATCTCTGCCAGGCAGTTCCTCTGTCTTCTAAGCCTCATGGTAGCTACTCTTCCTATGCTGCCCCTAGCCAGGCTGCACATGAAGTTCCAGTAGTACTTGAAAATGTGTGATCACAACACAAGCACCCCCTTGGCATTTCAGGTGCCCCTCCTACTGTGCCTAAAGACAGAGCATGCAGACACCCCAGACCTAGGGTGGGGGTCACTATGAATGGTCTCAAGGTGCAGGCTCAGTGGGAGACCTCCAGAAAAAGAAAATCAACATGAGGGAAATTACTGCACAACACAACTGGGATGTCAGCGAGCGGGGGGTGGGGGTGGGGGTACCAGATCCTATTTACTTTGCAGGCTTGCAATACAAGCATGGGAGTTAGCTCCCAGTACAATGTCACTGCAGGTGGTCTACATTCCATCTCAAGACAGCCATCAGGCGGATGCCCTCATCAGATCTGTCAACATCTTGAGTGGATGTTACACAAATGTGTTCTTAGACATTATCCACCAATGGGACACACCGCAGATGGATCTGTTTGCCTCCCCTCAGAGCAGATAACTTTAGCTATTCTGCCCTATAACCCCCTCCCCACTAGCATGGAGGGTGGATGCCTTTTCGATTTCTTGGAAGGGAGTGTTCCTTTATGCCCCCCCCTTTCCCACTCATTCAGAAGGTCCTACTGAAAATCCAGAAGGACAAGCCAAAAAATCTTGCTGGTTACCTCCTGTTGATCAAGGCAGCATTGGTTCTCCCTTCCATCTCTTGACAAGGGCAATCGCAAGTTGCCTCAAGGTGGACCTGCTCACATAACGGAAGGGATCACTCATTCATCCCCACCTGGAAACACTCTGCCTAACCCTGTGGGTGATGACTCCTGATCCCTTTCAGACACCTGTATTGAGAGAGTATGTGCTAGCCATCCTGCAGGAGGCCAGGAAACCCACAACCAGGGGATCTACTTTTCAAAATGGAAAAGGTTCTGCAGTTGGTGTCTTCAAAAGGCAACTAGACCTTTTCAAGTGGATGTCCCCCTAGTTCTTGCTGTGTGAGAGCTTCTAAAATCATAACTTTCATACTCTAGTGAAAGTCCATTTATCTGCCACTTCAGCCTGATTACCTATGGACCCACCCCTTCTTTCCAGGCTGGAAGTAGAGCTATTCCTGAAGGGGGTTCTCCCACATCAGACCAAGTAGAAAACCTAATCCCCCTCCTTGGGACTTTAACTACATACTGGAGAAACTTACCAGTGCTCCTTTGAACCAGCAGCCTCTGCCTCTCTGCAGATGTGTACCTGGAAGACTGTTCTATTAGCCCTTACCTCAGCTAGGGGAGTCTGAGCTGCAAGCACTCGTGGCATCTCCACCCTACACCATCTTCCAAAAAGACAGGGTAACCCTTTGCACCAACCCTTCCTTCATGCCTAAAGTGGTCAATGAAATGACCATCAACCAGTCTGTTCAATTACCCACCTTCTTCCCTTCACCTCGAAATGCCAGTGAGAGTACTCCATTCCATTGATGTCCACAGGCAACTAAGAATGTTAGTGTTACACTGCTGCAGTCATTACACTTGGGTTATCCTGCGGTCAGGCGGTCCCAGTCTGCCAGAGTTCCAAAGTCTTGGTCCGGCGTCAGTTGCTGTCACTTCTTCCCTAATGTCAGGGTGCCAGGGGTATAGAAGATGCATCCAACGCCATTTTCTTCAGTCTTTCTTGCCGCGCGGTGCCCGAAGCAAAAGCAGTTGGCAAGTGCCGGTCAGACGACTCTTGAGATTTTTGAATTTCAGATCCGAAGTCTTCAATAAAGCTAAGTACCCCATTGGGGAAACGTTTTTCTTGCCTCTGACCGATGTCAAAGTATTCCATGCCTAGGCCCTGATCACGACATCACTTGTCGGTTTTGTGCTAGATTTAACAAACGCACTATAAAACGATGTTTTGATTTTGCTTTGCACTACTTTGGCCAAAGGTTCAATTATGCAATGCTGTCGGAACTGATTACCGCAATTCTTAAATGCAAAGACAAGGATAAAGGCAGGCATCAGAGGTCCAAAACTGACAAAGCCTCTTCTAGGCCAGTCGCCGCTTCTCAGTGAGGCTTTTTCGCAGCCCCTGACACCCGCTACCTCAGAGCCACAGGCCACCTCCGACTCCCATGTGGAGACAACTAGAACTCTGGAAACTCAAGGTATTGGGCCTACAGAAACTAATCCCTCAGATGGGTCTGGAGCCGCTGAGCAGGCATCGGCTTCTGAGGGTATTTTCAGACCTTCACAACTTGACCATTAAAGCAACAGCTAAGACAAAAACACCATTAAAGACAAAGAAGCAAGTACAGCATTCTCCTGGACAGTCGTCCATGCCTAAGAAACAGATGCTTAAAATGGCCGAAGACCTCATTACTCTAATCAGGGGTTCCCATCCCCCTCCTGAGAAAAGGCCTAGGCAGGATACAGACGGATTCCTCTGATCAGGTTTCCATTTCCTCTGCTTCTCTTCAGACCAGGGGTACTCTCTACCCCCCTATGAGGACTCTGCTGAAGAATCTATCCCTTCAGCCTCTCCTCCTGAAGATTACTCTTTTGGGGAAACTTTACATACCATGAGGGAGCATTTCCATTGGGAAAGTCAGGATTATTCAGAATCCAAGAAAAGGCTCAGGGACTTCCTTTTATTGCCTCAGCACAGGACCCTGGCTGTTTTGCCTGTTAGATATTGTGGATGATGTGTTCTCTGAATCCAGCTCATCTCCTGATTCTTTGCCCTCTGCTCCAGCCAAGCCAGATGGGTATTAGAGTCCCTGACTTTCAAGTTTCTTTATAAAAACTCTTCTGCTGACCCAGAAACCATTTCCCAGGGTCCCAAAGGGGTTAAGACTTCCATTGCAAAAAAATCCAGTCCCCTCTGACAGATTCTAGAGCATTGGATAGATGGGGGAAGAAAGTTTGCACTTCTGCAATTTTAGCAGTAAGGGCTTTAAATTGCCAGTTTCACATGCTTAAGTACCAACAATATTTAATGGCTCAGTTAAAACAGAAAATGCTTGCAAGCTCAGAAGCTCCTGATTATAAAGAAATGCAGGATTTATTGCATGCAGTTGAACATGTGGGAAAACACTCTGCAATGTGGTTTTGATTCTTTAGAGGCCTCTTGCAGAGCCGCAGTTACAGGTTCTGTGATTCGAAGACCTGCTTGGTTAAAAGAACAGAGTTTACCTGATCATGTTAAGGCAAAATTATTGGATGCTCCTTACAGCATGCTACCTTGTTTGGTGTTAAGGCAGAAGAGGTGTTAGAGAATGGAGGATAAAGCTAAATCTATGCAAACAGTCAAAGATTTCTTACAGGTACAGCTACCTCGATTTTAGAAGAAATTGGCCTACAAAGAATTGGTCCTTTCCAGTGTCAGGCCACAGAGAGGCAGATACAGATGCCCGAGGCAGATCTCAACCCCAAGGCTCTAACAGACGACAGTGGGGTACCTGAACCCCAAAAGGTGAGGACAGATCTCAACCTTGCAGGAAACGGTCCCAATGACTTCCCCCTTCGTATGCCAAGCACTTCCCTTTTGGCAGCCCCCTTAGGGGAAAACTAGCACCTTTTTTCTCAAAATTGGCAAACAATCACCCAAGACAAATGGGTTCTGAATATTGTATCTCAAGGTTACAGGTTCTACTTTCACACTTTATACCAAGGCTAAAAGGAATGCCAAACCTGCCACAAAATCAATGGGCAGAGGCTCAAAAACAAATTTCAGCCCTCATGGACATGAGAGCTATTCAAAAAGTACCACAGCAGGAACAAGGACAAGGATTTTACTCAAGACTCTTCCTAGTCCCCAGAAAGGACAAAGCCTGGAGACCCATACTAGGCCTTTCAACTCTAAATATTTACCTGGATGTTCCGAAATTCATAATGTTGACACTACAGCAGCTTCTTCCCATGCTGGGCAAGAAGGCTTGGCTGGTTACTTTGGACCTCAGAGGCATACCTGCATGTCCCTATCAGACAAGATTGCAGAAGATGCCTCTGATTCAAAGCTGGTACAATGCACTACCAATTCTCTGCACTGCCCTTTGTAAAGACCCTGGGCGTGGTAGATAAGCCAAAGTGCCTGGCACCAGTAATTGCATTTTGCAGACAAAAAGGAATCAAAATATATCTATACCTGGACAACTGCCTAATTCAAGCAGAGAGAAAGGACATTCTTTTAAAGCATCTGGCGTTTGTAAAAAGGTTGTTAATTTCTCTAGGGTATACAGTAAACGAAAAGAAGTCAAAACTAGTGCCCTCGCATCAGATAATATTCCTGGGTGCCAGCTTAAATACAATGGCCCAGATGGCTTATCTCACACCAGACTAACAAGGACAACTGACTCAATATTCAATTACTGGCAAAGAAAGTCCCATCTCCCTGCAAGAAAAAATTTTGCAGGCCCTGGGATTCATGGCATCCTGCATACTACTAATACCATATGTCAGACTGCATATGAGGCAATTACAATGGTACCTAAAGTGTTTGGACTCAACACTCCCCCAGTTTAGAAGCAGTAATAACAATAATTCCCTGCCTACAACAGGAGTTTCAATGGTGGGCACAGGCATGTCACCTCAACAAGGGTCAGCCTTTCACTCTACCCGCAGGCAGACTCTAACAGATGCTTCGGATTACGCCTGGGGAGCACACATGGCAGGAAAATGTATTCAGGGCAAGTGGACCACAGACCAGATGCCTCTTACCATCAATCAAAGCGATGTTGGCGGTTCAAAATGCCCTAACAGCTTTCAAGGACCTTCTGCATCCAGGACAATTATTATTAAAGACAGACAACACCACAGTAATGTGGTACATAAACAAGCAAGGGGGCACTCATTCTGATCCCCTATGCAGGCAAGCCATGACCTTGTGGAACACAGCTCTAACTTATCAAGTTCATCTGCAAGCACAATTCCCGCCAGGAAAGAGAAATACTCTGGCAGACTAAGCAGAAATATCGTGGACCCTCACGATTGGAAATTGAATCCGCAAATCTTCAGCATGGCAACGCAAAAATTGGGGATGCCCAGACATAGATCTTTTTGCTTCACCACTGAATTGCTAACTACAAAAATTCTGCACAAGGACTTACTTCCACACAAGCATGGAAAGTGGATGCTCTTTTTTCAGCTGGAAAAGCCTAAAAGTTTGCCTTCCCCACCACTGCCTCTCCTTTCAAAGGTACTCCTAAAAGTCAGACATGAAAAACCACATATAATCCTGATTGCTCCAGACTGGCCACGCCAGCACTGGTACCCAATCTTAAAGAACTTAGCTCAAGGCCCACCATGGATTTTGCCTCCAATTCCACACCTTCTGACTCGACAAAATCCGATCCTGCACGGTCAGCTCAAAACCCTAAACCTGGCTGCATGGCCAATTCATTAGTCAAACAGGCAACACCTCTCTAAAGCTGTTATGGATGTCATTTTGGAGGCCAGGAGGCCTAGCACCAGGAAATCTTACTCAGAAAAATGGAAGAGATTCTGTGCCTGGAACCAGGCTCAAAAGCCTTGACCCTCTTGTCCGAAACATTCCTCAGATTTTACAATACTTAACTGAGATGATGGACAAAGGCCTATCCTTATCAATTAAGATCCACGCCTCTGCCATTTTAGCACATTACAACACGGACCCTCCTTTATTCTCTCATCCCTTGCTAAAGCAGTACCTCAGAGGGGCTAAAAACATAAGACCGCCCCGGAGAGCACCAACACCAACTTGGGACCTCAATTTTGTTTTGGAAAAACTGACCCTGCCACCTTTTGAGCCAGCCAATACAGCGATCTAAAAAATTTTTATCATGGAAAACCACTCTGCTCCTGGCAGTAACTTCAGCACGAAGAGTCTGAGCTACAGGCATTAATGGTAGTGGGACCTCTTTTTTATAATTTTTCATCAGGACAGGGTTTCTTTAAGGACAAACCCTACCTTTATGCCAAGGTTGGTATCTAGTGTGGCTCTTAACCAAACCATTCATTTGCCAACTTTTTATCCAAACCCCCAGAATAAAGGGGAGAAACGTCTGCACTCTGGACATACACAGGCAGCTACACTTCTACTTGGACAAAACAAAAGCTTTCAGGAAAACTGAGCAACTGTTTGTAGCATATGCTGCAGGATCACAGGGCAAGGCTATGTCAAAGCAGACTATTTCCAAATGGATAGGACGCTATATTCGTACTGCTACACACAGCATGGAAAATCAGTCCCTAATAACATTAGGCCACATTCTCCCAGAGCAACAGTCTTTCTCAGAGGAGTATCAGCCAAGGAAATTTTGGAGGCTGCAACTTGGAGTTCAGTGCACACCTTTACCAAGCATTACCACTTGCCTCTTACTCTAAATCCAGAGCAGGATTTGCCACTGCAGTTCTGCAGGGCCTCATAGCCAATCCTAACTCTCTATAGACCAGCCATCCGACCTTGGCTTTGGGATTCTACCCAAGTGCAATGACTGCAGCAGTGTAACACTATGAACATAGTACAGTTTTGTACCTACCATAAATGTAGATGTTGGAGTGTTCACACTGTTGCAGTCCAGGTTACCCTCCCTCCATCCCCTCTGTCCTAGCTGGACTTATCTATACCTTTCTTTCCTATACAACCTTTGTGGTGTATTTGCTTGTAACTGAAGGTATTGTTTTTATTTTTATATATGTTTTATTAACAATATGTATTGCTTACCTACTTGGGGGCACCTGCCATCTGGGGCAAGAAAAACTGAAGATAATGGTGTCAGATGCATCTTGTATACCCCTGGCGCACTGACGTCAGGGAAGAAGCGACAGCAACTGATGCCGGACCAAGACTTTGGAACTCTGGCCAACTGTGGGACCACCTGACTGCAGGATAGCCAAAGTGTAATGACTGCAGCAGTGTGAACACACTAACATCTACATTTATGGTAGGTACAAAGCTGTACTTTTTATCTGGACAAGACCAAGAACATTAGAAGGTCCAGTCAGATCTTTGTATTTTTCTACCCCAGGACTCTGGGGAAAGCTGTATGCAAACTGAATATCTTTCTGGACATGAAAAACTATTACTTTGTTACTTTTTTTTTTTCATGGCAAAGACTTGCCATACAATGTTAAAGCACATTCGGCTAGAGCAGTGGTGACTTCAGGAGCCTTCCTCAAAGACCTGGATATCGCTACCATACTAGAGGCATCCACATGGTCCTCTGTACGTACCTTCACTAAACATAAGTTGGATAATATCTCCAGAGCCAGAGTAGGATTTGCAAGGGCCATCCTCAATGGTTTCTTGCAGACTGCTACCTCTTCCTCCACCATTCTACATGAGCTGTGGTACTCCTACAGTGATGCTGCAACATGAGAGCAGGACATAGATCAGTTGTGCAAAAATCTTATAAAGTACAGTTGTGTACACCTACCATAAATGTAGAAGTTAGAGTGTCTTCACTGTTGCAGTCATAACTGTAGGGTGATCCTGCCAGCAGGCAGCCCGAGGTCGGACAGAATTCCAAAGTCTGGGTCCGGTGTCGGCTGTACCAGCAAGTACCCTGACGTCAGAACGCAGAGGTATAAAGCTGACAGCCGACGCCATCTTCTCCAGCCTTTCTTGCCCCAGATGTCAGAAGCCCCCAACAAACAAACCAAAAGGTGTCTAAAAAGGAACACAAATACACCACAAAAGAAGTGGAAGAAAAGACCAGCAAAAATAAGAGGGGACTGGTGGGAGGGAAACACCGACTGCAACAGTGAAGACACTCTAACATCTACATTTATGGTAGGTGTACACAACTGTACTCTGTTCTTCGTGTTTCACTGTTGCAGTCATAACTGTAGGGTAGAATCCCAAAGCTGTGAATGAGGGAGGAGGTTATGTAGAAGGGGCAGCTAGAAGACCCTGCAATACAGCAGAGGCAAAGCCTGCCCTAGACTTAGAATACAAAGGGAGATTATAGTGCTTAGAGAAAGTATGCACTGAACTCCAAGTGGCAGCTTCCAAAATGTCCTTGGTAGGAACTCCTCTGAGAAGCTGCTGAAGTGGCAGCTGCTCTAGTAGAATGACTTCTAACAGTACCTGGAATTTGTTTCCCATAGTGAGAGTAACAAAACCTTATTCCATGAGCAATCCATTTGGAAATAGTTTTAGAAATAGCCTTATCTAGAGAACTGGAGGCATAAGAGATAAGCAATTGATCAGATTTTCTGAAATCTTTAGTCCTTGTCCAGGTAAAATCGTAGTTGCCTGTGTACGTCCAATGAATGCAAGATCCTTTCCCCTTTATTTTGAGGATTTGGAAAGAAGGTAGGAAGGTGAATAGTCTGCTTTAGAGCCACTTTAGAAATCACCTTGGGCAGAAATGTAGGATTTGTCCTCAAGGAAACTGTCTTGGTGGAAGATGATGTATGGTTCCACAGCCATGAGAGCTTGCAACTCTGAAACCCTTCTGGCAGAAGTCAATGCCAATAAGATAGCTGTCTTCCATGATAAGAACTTGATATCTGAAGCCGCAGCAGGCTCAAAAGGAGGCAAAGTAAGTTTCTCCAAAACATAATGAAGATCCCAAGCAGGAACAGGAGGAGTTCTGGGAGGTCTTAAATTCTTACCACCAGCTGGTGAGAAAAAATGGGAGGATCAGTATTAAAATGAGCCGAGATAGCAGAAGCATGAATTTTGATGGAGGAAAAGGAAAGGCCTTTAAGCAGAAGGTCTGAGAGGTAAAGCAAACTGGAGGAAATATTAGGCAAAAGAGGATCAAAACCTCGATCCTGCATCCAAATACAAAATCTTTTCCATTTTGAAGCATAAGATTTTCTAGTGCTAGGCCGCCTAGCTTCTAAAAGAACATCCATAACTTGTTTGGGAAGAGAAGGAATCAAAGGCCCTTGAAGAGCCAAGCTGCTAGGCAGAGTCTTGATTTGAGTGTGTTGCATCTGACCCTGATGCTGGGACAGAAGAGAAGGGATCGGAGGAAGAATCTAAGGAGGTTCCAAGAATAGGTGTTTTAAAGTTGGATACCAAAACTGCCGAGGCCAATTTGGAGCCATCAAAATGATAGTCTTGGGCTTGTCCTGTTTTATTTTCAGTAACACCAGAGGCAGAAGAGGAGGGAAGGCATATCCCGAAAGATTCCACCAGCTGAATGACAGGGCATCCACTTTCCAAGCTGTTTTGTGGAAGGACCTGGTGCAAAAGAGGCAACTGATGATTGAGATGGGATGCAAACAGATCTATCTGAGGACAACCCCAAACTGCAGTTATTCTGCTGAACAAGTTGGGGTCCAACATCCATTCGTGAGGATCCAAAAGATTTCTGCTTAGGCTGTCTGCTAAGAGGTTCTGATTTCCTGGAATAAACTGAGCTTGAAGATGCAGATTCAGATTTAGAGCAGTGTCCCATAAATTCATGGCTAGTCTGCAAAGGGGGTAAGAGTGAGAGCCCCCTTGCTTCTTTATGTACCACATGACTGTGGTATTGTCTGTACGAATCAGAAGAGGTCCTGGTTTCAAAAGAGTCTGGAATGCTAGAAGAGCATTTTGGACTGCCAACATTTCCTTCAAGTTGATGTGCCAGAGTAGTTGCTTCTTTGTCCAAGAGCCCTGCTGGCCAGTGTCTAGAAAATGAGCTCCCCAAGCATAATCCGAAGCGTCCGTGGTTATGATCTGAGAAGGTTGAGGCAGACGGAATGTATTCCCTTCGTTCAAAGCACAAGCCCTGGACCACCAAAGGAGCTCCTTTTGGAGGCAGGGAATCAGTGGAATCATTGTGTCTAGACTGTGGTAATGCTGAGACCATACACTCTTTAGGTACCATTGAAGTTTTCTCATATGAAGCCTTGCATTTGGAATCAACAGTATGCAAGAAGCCGTGTAGCCCAAAGCCTGCAGGAATTTCCTTGCAGTGAGCTGAGGTAAAGTTGCCAAGGTTTTGAAAATTGAGGCCGGCTGTAATTGTTTTTCTGGAGTGAGGAAGGCCCTTTGCAAGCTTGTGTTTAGAAGAGCTCCCAAAAAGGTCATTTGCTGAGAAGGGATCAAATGTGACTTTTTTTATGTTCACTGAAAATCCTAGTAGTAGGAGAAGACGTTGAACAAAATCCAGATGTTGAAGTAAAAGGTCTTTGCTGTCCGCCTGAATAAGGCAGTCGTCCAGATAGGGGTAAATTTGAATCCCCTGGAGTCTGCAATAAGCTACTACTGGAGCCAGACACTTGGTAAAGACTCTGGGCGCAGTAGATAAACCAAAGGGCAGTACAGAGAATTGAAAGTGCCTCGAACCTGCCTTGAATCTGAGGTATTTTCTGCGTTCCTGCCTGATGGGAATGTGTAAGTAGGCTTCCTTTAAGTCCAATGTCACCATCCAAGCATCCTGGGAGAGCATTGGAAGGAGTTGTAGAGTAAGCATCTTGAATTTTGGGATTTCCAGAAAGGTGTTTAATACTGAAAGGTCCAGAATAGGTCTCCATGAGTTTTGTTTTCTTGGGACCAGAAATAGTCTCGAGTTAAAAACCTTTTCCCATCTGTGAAAGAGGAACAGTTTCTATGGCTCTCATGGCCAATAGAGCGTCCACTTGATTTAAGGCTTCTGACCATTGATGTTTTGGCAGATCCGGCCAGCCAATAGACCTTGGCAGAGTGAAAGTGGAATTTTTAACCTCAAAATCACGTCCAAAACCCATTTGTCTTGGGTAATACGAGTCCAATTTTGGTAGAAGAGAAAGTTTTCCTCCTAGAGGGGCTTCCAGGCAAGGAGGACCTGTAGCCCAACAGAGAGTCATTGGGTCTGCTTCCTTTTTTATTGAGATCTCCCCTTCTAGGGGATGAAGCAGTCCATTGTCTGGACCTGTAAGAGGCCTGAGCCCGACCTCTGGAGCGTCTATATCTTCCCCTTTGAGGCCTGTCAGACGTGGGAAAGGACCAATTTTTGAAGGGCCAATTTCTAGTAAATCTAGGAGGCTGAACTTGTAAGAAATCTTTAACAGTCTGCATAGATTTCGCGTTATCCTCAATCTTTTTAATAACCTCCTCAGCTTTAGATCCAAACAGAACATCATGCTGAACAGGGGCATCTAACAATTTAGCCTCAACTTGCTCAGGCAAATTCTGCTCTCTAAGCCAAGCATGTCTCCTGATAACAGTACCAGAGGCTGCGGCCCTACAAGAGGCATCAAAGGCATCAAAACCACAATGTAAACTGTTTGCTAACTTGTTCAGTTGCATGCAATACATCCTGTAATTCCTTGTCCTCTGCACATGCAGGAAAGGTAGAAAGTTTTTGTTTTAAAACAGACAAAAGAAATTGCTGATACTTGAACATATGAAACTGGCAATTTAAAGCTCTAATAGAAAGAGTAGCAGAAGTATACACCTTTTTGCCCCATCTGTCCAAGGCATGAGAATCCTTTTCAGAGGGAATAGGATTTTTAGCTGAAGCGGCCTTAGCAGCCTTGGAACCCTGAGAAATAGTTTCAGGATCTGCAGAAGGGTTCTTGAACAAAAATTGATGGGAATCAGGGACTCTATAAATTCTATCCGGCTTAGGAGCAGGCAGATAAGAGTCAGGATTCAGGTTAGCTTCAGAGAAAGCATCATCCACAATATCAAGAACAGGAGGAATAGCCAAAGGCCTGTGTTGTGGGAGAAGGAGAAATTCCCCAAGTCTCTTCTTGGAAGCGGAATAATCCTGACCTTCCCAATGAAAATGCTCTCATCTCATGCAAGGTTTCCCCAAAAGAAATATCTTCAGGGGGAGAAGCAGAGGGAATATAGTCCTCTGCATCAGAATCCTCATAAGGAGGAAAAGAGTAATCCTGTTCAGAGGAAGAGACAGAAGACACAGAAGCCTGGTCAGAGGAATCATAAGGAATATCCTGTCTAGGCCTTTTTTTCAGGAGGGGGGGTCAGAACCCCTAATCATAGTAAGCAAATCTTCAGCCATTCTTAATAATTGCTTTTGGGTCTTGGGAGCTGAATCCGAAGAAGCTTGAGAAGAAATCCTTGGCTTAACAGGAGTCTTTGACTTTGCCTTTGTCTTTGTAGTAATAGTGATATGAGAAGGCCTGAAAACCCCTTCAGAAGCCGGTACCTGCACAGCGGTTCCGGACCCATCTGAAGGAGCGACGTCCGAAGGTCCTGCAGCAGATAAAATACTGGGCCTAGTTGGCTCCCCTTGGGAGTCCATGTCAGCCTTCGGTTCCAAAGTGGCTGACGACAGGGGCTGCAAAAGTGCCTCACTGACTACCGCTGAACCCGAAGCTGGCTCCGGCTGCATAGAATCCTGTTTGGACCTCTGAGGCCTATCCTTGTCCTTGCGCTTTTTGTGAATTCCGGTTGTCGGTAAAGTATCTGACATTCTGTAATTGAACCGTCTACCAAAATAATTCAAGGCCCAATCGTACCTACGCTTAATAGTACGAGAATTAAACCCGGCACAAAACCGACAGCAAGAAACGTCGTGGTCAGGGCCTAAGCAAGGAAGACAGTAAGAGTGGAAATCTCTGAGGTATTTGTTTTCCACACGATATACAATTAACTTTTTCTGACATCGGAGGAGCAAGAAAAAAGTTTCCCCAACAGGGTACTTTGCTTGAAGAAGTCACCGACAACAAGCAAAGCACGTTGTCCGGATTGGGAATCCGCCAACCAGCAACTTGTGAGCTGCTTTCCACCGCACGGCAAGAAAGACTGGAGAAGATGGCGTTGGCTGTCAGCTTTATACCTCTGCATTCTGACGTCAGGGTACTTGCTGGTACAGCAGACGCCGGACCCAGACTTTGGAATTCTGGCCGACCTCGGGCTGCCTGCCGGCAGGATCACCCTACAGTTATGACTGCAACAGTGAAACACGAAGAACATCCATAGATGTCCTTCTCTTTCATGTTGCAGTATTCCTGACACCCCTTCCAGACATTTTTTTCCTGTCTGGATGGCAGCATTCCTGATCATGTTTCACTGTTGCAGTCATTACACTTGGGTTATCCTGCTGGCAGGCTGCCCTCAGTAAGCCTGAATTCCAAAGTTTAGGTCCGGTGTTTGTTGCTGTCACCTCTTCCCTGATGTCAGTGTGCCAGGGGTAGAAAAGATGCAGCCGACACCATTTTCTTCAGTCTTTCTTGCCGCGCGGTGCCCGAAGCACAAGCAGTTCGCAAGTGCCAGTCGGCTGACTCCTGAGATTTTCATGTTCGAATTTCAGATCCGAAGTCTTCATTAAAAGCTAAGTACCCCGTTGGGGAAACTTTTTTTTCTTGCTCCAGACCGATTTCAGAAAGTTAATTTTATTTCTTGTGGGAAGCAAATACCTCATAAGGACTTTCATTCTTACTGTATTCCTTGCCTAGGCCCTGACCACGACATTGCTAGTGGTTTTGTGCTAGATTTAACACACTAAAGCGTCAGTCCGATTTTGCATTACGCTATTTTGGCAGATTTAATTATACGATTTTGTCTGATGGCCATCCGACTACCGGAATTCACAAACGCAAAGAAAAGGACAGGCATCAGAGGTCCAGAACCAATGACTAGGCTTCTAAGCCAGTCGCCGGTTCTCAGTGAGGCACCTTCTCGGCCCCTGATGCCCGTTACTTTAGACCCACAGGCCACTACTGACTCCCACGTGGAGTCACCTAGGCCACTGGAAGTTCAAGGTATTTGACCTTCGGCGACTATTCCCTCAGATGGGTCCGGAGCCGCTGAGCAGGCATCTGCTTCTGAGGGTGTTTTCAGACCAACTCCATTATACATTAAAACGACTTCAGCTTCAAAGGCAAAGACTAAAGCACCCTTAAAGACAAAAGTACAACAGCCTCATGGACAGGCCTGTATGCCCAAAAAACAGATGCTCAAAATGGCCGAAGATTTAATTACTTTAATCAGAGGTTCCCATCCCCCACCTGATAAAAGGCCTAGGCAAGAGACGGAATATGAATCTTCAGATCAGGTTTCCATTTAATCTGATTCCTCTTCTGATCAGGAATATTCTCTTCCTCCCTATGAGGATTCTGATGCTGAAGAATCCATCTCTTCAGCCTCTCCTCCTGAGGATTACTCTTTTGGGGAAAGCTTGCATACCATGAGGGAGCATTTCCACTGGGAGAGCCAAGATTTTTCAGAATCTAAGGAAAGGCTCAGACTTCCATTTACTACCACAACACAGGCCCCTAGCTAGTCCACATGTGTTGGACATGGACATTGATTATGTATTTTCAGAGTCCAGTCTGACCCCTGACTCCTTACCTCCAGCTCCTGTTAAGCCGGACAGGTACTACAGGGATGTTCATAGTGTTACACTGCTGCAGTCATTACACTTGGGTTATCCTGCTGTCAGGTGGTTCCCCAGTCGGCCTGAGTTCCAAAGTCTTGGTCTGGCATCTGTTGCTGTCGCCTCCTCCCTGGCGTCAGTGCAGCAGGGGTATGAAAGATGCAGCCGACACCATTTTCTCCAGTCTTTCTTGCCGCGCGGTGCCCGAAGCAAAAGCAGTTTGCAAGTGCCGGTCGGCCAACTCCTGAGATTTTTCATTCCAAATCCAGAACCGAAGTATTCTACAAAGCTAAGTACTCCGTTGGGGAAACTTTTCTTGCCTCAGACCGATGTCCGTAAAAGTTAACTGTATTTCTTGTGGGAAGCAAATACCTCATAAGGATTTCTATTCCTATTGTATCTCATGCCTAGGCCCAGACCATGACCTCACTGGTCTGTTTTGCGCTAGGTTTAACAAGCGCACTATTAAACGTCTGATTTTTGCCCAACATTATTTTAGCAGAAAATTCAATTACGCCATGCCGTCAGAACTTCCGACCGGTATACATAAAAAGCGCAAAGACTAGGACAGGCATCCGAGGCCCAAAACTGATGACGAAGCCTCTTCTAGGCCAGTTGCCAGTTCTCCGGTTTTCAGTGAGGTGCCTTCGCAGCCCCTGACTGCTTCTGAAGAACCACAGGCCACCTCAGACTCCCACGTGGAGATGGCTGGACCTTCGGACCCACAAGTTTTTCAGCCTACCGAGACTAACCCTACAGAGGGATCCAGAGTAGCTGAGCAACCCGCAGTTTCAGAGGGTGTCTTCAGACGTACTCAGTTTAGCATTAAACCCTCTGCTAAGTCTAAGCCTCCTTTAAAACCAAAGAAACAAATACAGCATTCTCCAGGACAGGCCTCCATGCCTAAGAAACAACCGCTCAAAATGGCCGAAGACCTAATCACTCTGATCAGGGGTTCCCATCCCCCTCCTGATAAAAGGCCTAGACAGGATGCAGACTGACTCATTCGATCAGGTGTTCATTTCTTAAGATTCATCCTCAGACCTAGCACATTCCTTAACCCCCTTATGAGGATTCTGATGCTGAGGAATCCATTCCATCAGCCTCTCTGCCTGAGGACTACTCCTTTGGGGAAACCTTACATACCATGAGGGAGCATTTCCATTGGGGAAGGCCAGGATTATTCTGAATCCAAGAAAAGGCTCAGACTTTTATTACCTCAACACAGACCCCTAGCTATTCCGCCAGTGTTGGACATTGTGGATGATGTGTATACTGAATCCAACTTAAATCCTGATTCCTTACCTCCAACCCCAGTTAAACCTGACTGATACTACAGAGCCCCTGACTCTCTCAAATTTGTTTAAAATCCCTTTTGCTGACCCTGAAACTATTTCTCAGGGACCCAAAGGAGTTAAGGCCTCATCAGCAAAGAATCCAGTTCCCTCTGACAGCGATGCCAGAGCATTAGACAGATGGGGAAAAAGTATATAAGTCTGCAACTTTAGCAATGAGAGCCTTAAATTGCCAATTTCATATGTTAAAATATCAGCAATTTTTGATGTCTCAGTTGAAACAAAAAAATGCTTCCAGATTCAGATCCTCCTAATATTAAAGAAATGCAAGATTTATTGCATGCTGCTGAACAAGTGGGAAAACATATTTTGCAATGTGGTTTTGATTCTTTAGAGGCCTCCTGTGTAGAGCAGCAGTTACTGGCTCTGTCATTAGAAGACATGCTTGGTTAAAGAACATATGATGGTCATCGTGTTACACTGCTGCAGTCATTACATTTGGGTAATCCTGCCATCAGGTGGTCCCGCAGTCAGCCAAAGTTCCAAAGTCTTGGTCCGGCGTTGGTTGCTGATGCTTCTTCCCTGATGTCAGTGCGCCAGGGGTATGTAAGATGCATCCGATGCCATTTTCTTCAGTCTTTCTTGCCACGCGGTAGCAGAAGCAGTTCGTAAGTGCCGGTCGGCAGACTCCTGAGATTTTCGAAGTTGAATTTCAGATCCAAAGTATTCAATAAAGCTAAGTACCCTGTTGGGGAAACTTTTTTCTTGCCTCTGACCGATGTCAGAAAAAGTTAATTGTATTTCTTGTGGTAAGCAAATACCTCATAAGGACTTCCACTCTTGCTGTATTCCATGCCTAGGCCCTGATCACGACATCACTAGTTGTCAGTTTTGTGCTAGACTTAACAAACGCACTGTAAAACGATGTTTTGATTTTGCTTTGCAGTACTTTGGCCGAAGGTTCAATTATACCATGCGGTCGGATCAACAGACTACCTCAATACCGAAAAAACGCAAAGACAAGGATAAAGGCAGGCATCCGAGGTCCAAAATTGACAAAACCACTTCTAGGCCAGTCGCTGGTTCTCGGGTGCTTTCGCAGCCCCTGACACCCACTATCTCAGAGCCACAGGCCGCTTCAGACTCCCACGTGGAGACAATTGGGCCTCTGGAAACTCAAGGTATTGGGCCTACGGAAACTAATCCGTTAGATGGGTCCGGAGCTGCTGAGCAGACATCGGCTTCTGAGGGTGTTTTCAGACCTTCACAACTTACCATTAAAACAGCCAAGACAAAGGTACCATTAAAGACAAAGAAACAAGTACAGCATTCTCCTGGACAGTCCTCCATGCCTAAGAAACAGTTGCTTAAAATGGCCGAAGACCTCATTACTCTAATCCAGTAGTTCCCATCCCCCTCCTGAGAAGGCCTAGGCAGGATACAGACAGATTCCTCTGATCAGGTTTCCATTTCCTCCGATTCCTCTTCAGACCAGGGATACTCTCTCCCCCCTATGAGGACTCTGATGCTGAAGAATCCCCCCTATGAGGACTCTGATGCTGAAGAATCTATCCCTTCAGCCTCTCCTGAGGATTATTCTTTTGGGGAAACTTTACATACCATAAGGGAGCATTTCCACTGGGAAAGTCAGGATTACTCAGAATCCAAGAAAAGGCTCAGGGATTTCCTTTTATTGCCTCAGCACAGGCCGCTGGCTATTCCGCCTGTGCTAGACATTGTGGATGATGTGTTCTCGGAATCCAGCTCCTCTCCTGATTCTTTGCCCCCTGCTCCAGCCAAGCCAGACGGGTACTGGAGAGTCCCTGACTCTCAAGTTTCTTTACAAAAACCCTTCTGCTGATCCCGAAACTATTTCCCAGGGTCCAAAAGGGGTTAAGGCTTCCACTGCAAAAAATCCAGTACCCTCTGATAGAGATTCTAGAGCTTTGGATAGATGGGGGAAGAAAGTATACACTTCTGCAACCTCAGCAGTAAGAGCTTTAAATTGCCAGTTTCACATGCTTAAGTACCAACAATATTTAATGGCTCAGTTAAAACAGAAAATGCTTGCAAGCTCAGAAGCTCCTGATTGTAAAGAAATGCAGGATTTGTTGCATGCAGTTGAACAGGTGGGAAAACATACTCTATTGTGGTTTTGATTCTTTAGAGGCCTCTTGTAGAGCCGCAGTTACAGGTTCTGTAATTTGAAGCCATGCTTGGTTAAAAGGACAGAGTTTACCTGATCATGTTAAGGCAAAATTGTTGGATGCTCTTTTACAGCATGATACCTTGTTTGGTGTTAAGGCAGAAGAGGTGTTGAAGTCGAGGATTTCTTACAGATACCGCCACCTCGGTTTAGCAGAAATTGGCCAACAAAGCATTGGTCTTTTCCAGTGTCAGACAGGCCACAGAGACAGATACAGACGCCCAAGAGGCAGATCTCAACCCCAAGGCTCAGACAACAACAGTGGGGCACCTCAACCCCAAAAGGAGGTGAGGACAAATCTCAACTTTACAGGAAACGGTCACAATGACTTTCCCCTTCGTACGCCAAGCACGTCCCTTTTGGAAGCCCCCTGGGGGGGGGGGCTAGCACGTTTTTCTCAAAACTGGCAAGCAATCACCCAAGACAAATGGGTTCTGAATATTGTCTCAAGGTTACAGGTTCCACTTTCATACTTTACCAAGGATAAAAGGAATGCCAAACCTGCCACAAAATCAATGGGCAGAGGTACAAAAACAAATTTCAGCCCTCATGGACATGAGAGCTATTCAAAAAGTACCACAACAGGAACAAGGACAAGGATTTTACTCGAGACTCTTGGTCCCCAGAAAGGACGAGGCCTGTAGAAGAAGTCTGTTTGACTGCGGGACCGCCTGACAGCAGGATAACCTAAGTGTAATGACTGCAGGAGTGTGAACACTTTAACATCTACATTTATGGTAGATACAAAACTGTACTTTACCAGATCATGTTAAAGCAAAATTATTGGATGCACCTTTACAGCAGGATGTGTTTGGAGTTAAGGCAGAAGAGGTATTAGAGAAAATGGAGGATAAGGCAAAATCTATGCAAACTGTGAAGGATTTCTTACAGGTTCAGCCTCCACGATTTAGCAGAAATTGGCCAACAAAGAATTGGTCCTTTCCAATTAGACAGACCTCAAAGGGGCAGATAGACATCCAAGAGGTAGAGGTCAACCACAAGGTCCTTACAGGCCTTGACAATGGGGTGCACCAGGCCAGAAAGAAGGGGAAGACAGGCCCCGACCATATAAAAAGCAGCCTCAGTGACTTCCCACTACAGCTACCAAGCAGCTCTCTTGGCGGCCCCCTTGGGAGGAAAACTGGCACTTTTCTATCACAATTGGCATATGATCAAAGACAAATGGGCTCTCAACATTGTCAACGTTAGTTTCCACTTTCACACTCTGCCAAGGTTAAAAGGAATGCCAAATCTGCCACAATCAATGGGCAGAGGCTCAAAAACAAATTACAGCACTCCTAAACATGAGAGCTATTCAAAAGGTACCACCACGGGAACAAGGACAAGGATTTTACTCAAGACTCTTTCTGGTTCCCAGAAAAGACCAAGCCTGGACGCCCATTCTGGATCTTTCTTTAAACACCTACCTGGATGTTCCGAAATTCAAAATGTTGACACTACAGCAACTTCTTCCCATGCTGGGCAAGAAATCTTGGCTCGTGACCTTGGACCTCAAGGAGGCATACCTGCATGTCCCTATCAGATAAAACTGCAGAAGATACCTCGGATTCATAGCTGGTTCAATGCACTATCAATTCTCTGCACTGCCCTTTGGCTTATCTACTGTGCCCAGGGTCTTCACAAAGTGCCTGGCACCAGTAATTGCATTTTGCAGATGGAAAGGAATTCAAATTTTTCCGTACCTGGACGACTGCCTGATTCAAGCAGAGAGCAAGGACATTCTTCTAAAGCATCTGGCGTTTGTAAAAAAAAAGTTAAGTTGCCAGGGGCACACAGTAAATGAAAAGAAATCAAAACTAGTGCCCTCACAAGAGATAATATTCCTGGGTGCCAGCTTGAACACAACGGCCCAGATGGCTTATCTCACACCAGACAAGCAAGGACAATTGACTCAATACTTTCAATTGATGGCAACAAAGACCCAACTCCCTGCAAGAAAAATTCTGCAGGCCTTGGATTGCATGGCATCTTGCATACTACTAATTCCATATGCCAGACTGCATATGAGGAAACTACAATGGTACCTAAAGAGTGTATGGTCTCAACACTGTCAAAGTTTGGAAACAGTTATACCACTAATTCCTTGCCTTCAACAGGAGTTTCAATGGTGGGCTCAAGCTTGTCACCTCAACAAGGGACAGTCTTATACACAACCCGCAGCCAGGCAAACGCTGACAACAGATGCATCGGATTACGTCTGGGGAGCACACATGGCAGGAAAATGTATTCAGGTCAAGTGGCCCGCAGAACAAAGGCATCTTCACATCAATCAAAAAGATGCTAGCTGTACAAAATGCTCTTATAGCTTTCAAGGACCTGCTGCATCCAGGACAACTACTAAAGACAGACGCCAGTTATGTAGTACATAAACAAGCAAGGGGGCACTCACGCCTACCCCCTCTGCAGACAAGCCATGACCTTGTGGAACACAGCTCTAAACTATCAAGTTAATCTGCAAGCACAATTCCTGCCAGGAGAGAAACACACTGGCAGACGACCTAAGCAGAAACCTCATTGATCCCCGCGAGTGGAAATTGAATCCACAAGTATTCAGAATAACACAGAAATGGTGGAGCCCGGACATAGATCTGTTTGCATCCCCAATGAACTACCAGCTACAGAAATTCTGCACAAGGAGTTACCATCCACAAGCATGGAAAGTGGATGCCCTTTCATTCAGCTGGAAAAACCTACAAGTATACGCTTTCCCACCACTACCTCTCCTTCCAAAGGTACTCATAAAAGCCAGACAAAAAGAGCCAAAGATGATCCTGATTGCACCAGGTTGGCCACGACAGCACTGGTACCCAATCTTAAAGAACTTAGCACAAGGACCACCCTGGATTTTGCCGCAAATCCCACGTCTGCTGACTTGGCACAACAATCGGATACTCCACAGCCAGCTAAAGACCTTAAACCTAGCTGCATGGAAGATTCCTTAGTCAAGCAAGCAATGCCTCTCTCCAAAGCTGTTATGGATGTTATTCTGGGGGCCAGAAGGCCTAGTACCAGGAAAGCCTATTCGGATAAATGGAAGTGATTCTTTGCCTGGAACCAGGCTCACAGACTTGACCCTCTTGTCCCAAACATTCCTCAGATACTACAATATTTAACTGAGATGCTGAGCAAAGGCCTGTCCTTTGATCCATGGCTCTGCTATCTCTGCTCATTACAACACTGATCCACCAATTTCTCTAATCCTTTGCTAAAACAGCCCCTCAGAGGGGCTAAAAACATAAGACCGCCCCATAGAGCACCTACTCCAACTTGGGACCTCAACTTTGTTTTGGAAAATAACTACCTCCTTTTGAGCCAGCTAACACAGCAGAATTAAAATATATCTCTTGGAAAACGGCTCTACTCCTGGCAATAACATCAGCACGAAGAGTTTCAGAATTACAGGCACTAATGACAGTGGAAACCTTTCCTCATTTTCCATCAGGACAGGGTGTCTTTAAGAACTAACCCTACATTTATGCCAAAGGTGGTATCGAGTGTGGTTCTAAACCAAACTATTCACTTGCCACTTTTTATCCAAAACCACAGAATAATGGGGAGAGACTACTGCATTCTTTGGACATTCATAGGCAGTTATGCTTCTACTTGGACAAAACCAAAGCTTTCAGAAAATCTGAGCAATTATTGGTAGCATATGCTGCAGGAGCACAGGGAAAAGCCATTTCAAAACAGGCTATTTCAAAATGGATAGGACATTGTATGCGTTTTTGCTATACACACCATGGGAAACCTGTACCTAGCAGCATTAGGTCTCACTCCAGTAGGGCAACAGCCACTTCAACTGCCTACCTCAGAGGAGTAGCTGCCAAGGATATTTTGGAAGCAGCAACATGGTCCTCTATGCATACCTTCACCAAGCATTACCATCTGCCTCTTCACTCTAAATCCAGAGCTGGCTTCGCCACTGCAGTGCTGCAGGGCCTAATAGCCACCCCTAATTCCTGATAGAACCAGCCTCCCTACCTCAGCTGTGGGATTCTACCCAAGTGTAGTGACTGCAGCAGTGTAACACTAACCTAGTACAGATGTCCTTCAAGGATGCATCTGCAGTCTTTACAAATGGGTTGTCCTGTCGTCAGGCAGCCCTTCGGTCGGCCGGATTCCAAAGTCTGGGTCTGGCTTCGGCTGGTGTCTCACTTCACCCGACGTCATTGCGGCAGTTCGGGTATAAAGGCATCAGCTGACGCCATTTTCCCCAGTCTTTCTTGCCGCGTGGCGCCCGAAGCAGAAGCTGTTCGCAAGTGCCGGTCGGTCAGATCCAGAGATTACTACTACCGAATACTACTTCAAAGACTTCTATAAAGCTAAGTACCCCGTTGGGGACTCTTTCTTGCCTCAGCCGATGTCAGAGAAAGTTAATAACTGTTTATCTTGTGGGAAACAAATACCTCATAAAGATTTCCACTCCTATTGCATACATTGTTTAGGCCCAGACCACGACGTAGCAGCTTGTCTAGCCTGTGCTTCTTTTAACCGGAGGACGCTTAGACGTCGCTCGGACTTTGCCGAACAAATTTTCGGCTCCAATTTTGCCTACATTATGCCGTTGGATCCTCCGACTACGCAAATAACCAAAAAACGCAAAGAAAAGGACAGACACTCGTGGTCCGCGGTTTCGGCCGAAACCGCGGTTAAGCAAACCACGAGTGTCTCTGTTTCGGCTGAAACCGAGCAAGCGGTTCTTTCTTCAGCCGATAACTTGCCTTCTACCGAGGCCTCTTCTATCCTGGTAGAAACGGCTTCTGAAATCCAACCTTCTGTTGCGATTTCACAGGATTTGTCAGACACCATTCCCCTAGATATTTCTACCCCTGCACGTGGAGCTGCTAAGCCTCCTCCAGCTATGTCTATTAAGGCCTTTGCCAGGGCTAAAGCAGCCAAAGCTTCAAAACCTGGGCCTGCCAAGCCCCCCTCTCACAGGCCCAGCACCAGCTCCCATATGCTTTCTTTGGCAGAGGATCTCATCTCTTTAATTCGTGGATCCCAGCCTCATCCAGACAGGGCCCCTCTCCCTCCTCCAGAAAAGAGGCCTAGAGCAGAGCCCCCTGAGCCAGTAGCCACAGATGATTCCTCTGACTCAGAACATACAGACCCTCCTGAGGCTTCTTATTCTCCTTACAGGTTCTGATGCTGAGGAGTCCATCCCTTCAGCCTCTCCTCCTGAGGAATTTTCCTTTGAGGAAACCTTGCATGCTATAAGGGAACAATTTCAGTGGCAGGGTCAAGATTTCTCAGACTCTAGAAAAAGGCTTGGGACCTTTCTACACTTGCCACAGCATAGGCCTTTAGCTATTCCTCCAGTTCTATCTGTTGATGATGCATTTAATGATGCTTGCACTAATCCTGATACATTACCTCCGGCTCCTGCTAAGCCCGATAGGTACTACAAGGTCCCGGACACTCATCACCACTTATATAAGGCCCCTTTTGCAGATCCAGAGACTATCGCCCAGGGCCCTAAAGTTGTAGCAGCTACTTCTAAAAACCCCCTCCCCTCTGAAAGGGAATCCAGGTCCTTAGAGAGATGGGGTAAAAAAGTTTACACCTCTGCTACTTTGTCAGCTAGAGCTTTGAACTGCCAATTTCATATGATTCAATATCAAGAGTTTGCTTGACCAGTTGACTAAAAAACTGTCCTCTGAAGAATCTATAGATAAAAAGTATGTTCAAGACATGTTACATAACATACAGCAGGTTAGTAACCATTCTTTAAAATGTGGCTATGATGCACTGGAGGCTTCCTTTAGATCAGCCATGACTGGCACAGTTGTCAGGAGGCATGCATGGTTGAAAGAACAGGCATTACCAGACCATGTCAAATCTAAGCTTTTGGATGCACCTATGGACAAGGTCAATTTATTTGGTGCCCCCGCACAGCAGGTACTAAAAAAGATGGAAGAGAAAGCAAAATCTGTGCAAACAGTAAAAGATTTCTTACAAGTTCAACCTCCAAGGTTTAGCAGGAATTGGCCCGCCAAGAATTGGTCCTTTCCGGACTCCTCTAAGGCACAAAGAGGCAGGAATAGGCGCTCTAGAGGCAGAAACCAATCCAGGGGTGCCTACAGGGGTCGCCAGTGGCAGGGTAACAATCAACGAGGCACGGATACAGCCACCACCACTACAACAACTCAATCACAGTGACTTGGCGGTGGCACTGCCTACCAGGGAACAACTAGAAGCACCCTTAGGCGGAAAGCTAACATTATTTTCAAAAAACTGGCACTGCATTACAAGAGAAAAATGGATTTTGCAGACTATAGACAAAGGTTACAGGTTCCATTTCCATTCACTACCAGGAAAGAGAGGAATGCCAAACCTACCACCACCTCAAAGGGCAGAAGCTCTAAAACAAAAATATCTCTATTAAGAATGCGAGCTGTGGAAAAGGTACCATTTATGGAGGAAGGGAAGGGATTTTACTCCAGGCTCTTCCTGGTACCAAGAAAAGAAAACAAATGGAGGCCTATTCTAGACCTGTCCGCTTTAAACACATTCCTCATTGTTCCAAAATTCAAAATGCTGACCCTACAGCAGCTTCTTCCCATGCTGGGCAAGGAGTCTTGGCTGGTAACTCTAGATCTCAGAGGCATACCTGCACGTCCCCATAAGACCAATTTGCAGAAGATACCTCAGATTTCTTGCAGGATCAGAACATTATCAATTCTCAGCATTGCCCTTTGGCTTATCTACTGCGCCCAGAGTGTTCACGAAATGCCTGGCATCAGTAATCGCTCATTGCAGACTTCAGGGAATTCAAATCTATCCCTACCTGGACGACTGCCTGATACAAGCGGACAACAAAAACAAATTAACAGAAGACTTACAAAGAGTCATCTACCTGCTACAAGCCCTGGGATATACAGTCAATACAAAAAAGTCAAGGCTGATTCCATCCCAAATAATAACCTTTCTGGGTGCAGAACTGGACACATCAAAACAAATGGCATTTCTAACTGCAGAAAAGAAAGAGCTACTTCCTCTCTACTTCTTGGCATTAACAAAGCAGAGCCATCTAACTGCAAGAAAAGTGCTACAAGCTCTAGGCTTCATGGCATCCTGCATAATTCTGGTCCCTCATGCCAGGCTTCATATGAGAAAGCTACAGTGGTACCTAAAAAATTTGTGGTCTCAGCACAAGCACAGCCTAGAAACCAAAATTCCAATGATCCCATGCCTGAAGCAAGAGTTCTTATGGTGGGCTCAGGCCTGTCAATCAAACACAGGACTGCCCTTCTGCAAAAGTCAACCAAGACAGACTATCACGACAGATGCCTCAGACCTCGGTTGGGGGGCACACATGATGGACAAGTGCATTCAAGGCCTATGGACTCAAGACCAGTTGCATCTGCACATAAATCTAAAAGAAATGATGGCAGTAAAATTGGCAATCCAGGCATTCAGACCTCTTCTCCAAGAAGGCCAGTTGATAAGGACAGACCACACCACAGTTATGTGGTACATCAACAAACAGGGAGGCACACACTCATACCCCCTATGCTGGCTGGCACTGGACCTATGGGATGTGGCTCTGAGCTACAACATTCAGTTACAGGCAATTTATGTACCAGGGAAGGAAAACATTCTAGCAGACATATTAAGCAGAACTACAACAGATGCCCACGAATGGATGCTGCATCCGGACATTTTCAAAACCATCACAAGAGAATGGGGATTACCACAAATAGACTTGTTTGCATCCCCATGCAATCACCAGTTGAAGAAATTCTGCACAAGGACTTACCACCCACTTGCTTGGAAGGTGGACTCCCTATCCTTCAGTTGGAAAAGCCTGACAGCATATGCATTCCCACCACTTCCTTTGATGTACAAGGTGCTTCTCAAGATCAAAGAGGAACGTCCGAGGATCATCCTGATAGCCCCAGACTGGCCAAGACAACACTGGTATCCACTGCTGAGGAGCATGTCCCGGGAACAAATATGGAAACTGCCCCTGATCCCATTACTGCTGACACAGAACAACTACAACATTCTGCATCCAAACCTAAAAACTCTGCAGCTAACTGCCTGGAACATTACATAACAGCAATTAACCCAAAGTTATCCCAAAGGGTTAAAGACATAATCCAGGAGGCTCGTAGACCTTAAACAAGAAAGAATTATGCAGCAAAATGGAAAAGATATCTCATCTGGAGTACTGCAAAGGGGCAAGATGTGACACTGGTGAACATACCCAACATCCTGGAGTACTTGGCGGAGCTCTTCCATACAGGCCTGTCCTATTCCTCCATCAAGATACATGCATCTGCTATTTCAGCAGAATACAACTTGAATCCTCCTGTCTTCTCGCATCCTCTGCTCAGACAGTTTCTGAGGGGAATTAAAAATGTAAAACCTCCCAGGAAACCTCCATTGCCAGCATGGGACTTTGTGCTAGAAAAGCTGACTCTACCTCCTTTCGAGCCAGCAGCTACAGCAGAATTGCAATACTTATCCTGGAAGACTGCTTTCCTGCTGGCAATAACTTCAGCAAGAAGGGTCTCTGAACTACAGGCATTAATGGCAGTACAACCCTTCCTGATCTTCCATCAAGATAGTGTCCTTGAGAACAAATCCTACATTCATGCCTAAGGTGGTATCCAGAGTCTCTTTAAATCAGGCTATCCACCTTCCTACATTCTTCCCCAATCCACAGAACAGGGGAGAAAAGCTCTTACATACCTTGGATGTGCACAGACAATTACGCTACTACCTGGACAGGACAAAAAACAATAGAAAAACTGACCAGCTTCTGGTAGCTTATGCAACAGGAAAAGAAGGAAAACCAATTTCTAAACAGACAATCTCCAAATGGATAGGAAATTGCATTAGATTTTGTTACTCCTACCATGGAAAGAAAACTCCAGAGAACATCAGGCCTCACTCCACAAGGGCCACAGCCACTACCACAGCTTTCTTACGAGGAGTGGCTACCAAGGACATTATAGAGGCTGCTACTTGGACCTCCGTGCATACATTTGCCAAGCATTATAACTTACCTCTGTACTCTAGATCCCGTGCTGGTTTTGCCACTGCTGTTTTGCAAGGGATCCTGACTACACCATAATCTATTCTCATTTCCTCCTCCTCTAGTTTAGCTATGGTATTCTACCCATTTGTAAAGACTGCAGATGCATCCTTGAAGGACATAGTACAGTTTTGTACCTACCATAAATGTAGATGTCCGAGAGGAATGCATCTGCAGTCAGGATTACCCACCCTCCTTCCCCTCTGAGGTACTCCTAGGGTACTTACCAATCTTCAGCTAGCTTGGGGGGGAGCTATTATGGTGTATTTGTTTGTATATATGTACATACATGTTTATTTTGTGTGTTTGCTCTCTACTATTTGGAAACTTTGGCATTTATCCAAATTTAGCCAACCAAGAGGGCACCTGGCATCTAGGGCAAGAAACACTGAGGAAAATGGCGTCGGCTGATGCCTTTATACCCGAATAACTGCAGCTATGACGTCTGGTGAAGTGCGACAACCAGCCGAAGCCAGACCCAGACTTTGGAATCCGGCCGACCGAAGGGCTGCCTGACGACAGGACAACCCATTTGTTAGGACTGCAGATGCATTCCTATCGGACATCTACATTTATGGTAGGTACAAAACTGTACTTTTTGTACCTACCATATATGTAGATGTTCAAGTGTTGACACTGCTGCTGTCCAGGTTACCCTCCCTCCTTCCGCTCTTACTTGCTGGTACGTACCCATGTCTTCTACCCTTTACTACCTATGGGGAGTATTTGCTGGTAACTGAAAGTTGTTTGCTTTTCTTATGTATGTTAGCAATTTAAATTGCCTACCTATTAGGGGGCACCTGACATCTGGGGCAAGAAAAACTGAAGAAAATGGCGTCTGCTGCATCTTTTATACCCCTGCCGCACTGATGTCCGTGAGGAGGCGATAGCAACTGACGCCGGACCAAGACTTTGGAACTCAGGCCGACTGGGGAACCTGGAACTCAGGCCGACTGGGGAACCGTCTGACGGCAGGATAACGCAAGTGTAATGACTGCAGCAGTGACAACACACTAACACCTACATTTATGGTGGGTACAAAATTGTACTTTCCTGACTCTCATAAATTCCTTTTCAAAAACCCTGCTGCTGACCTAGAAACTCTCTCAGGGTCCCAAAGTGGTCAAGGCTTCTGCTGCAAAAAACCCTACCCCCTCTGACAGGGATTCTAGGGCATTGGACAGATGGGGAAAAAGCTTTACACTTCCGCTACCTTGGCTATAAGGGCTTTAAATTGTCAGTTTCATATGCTCAAATATCAGCAATATGTTGTGTGACTGCTTAAACAGAAAATGTTGACAAATTCTGAATGTGCAGAAAACAAAGAAATGCAGGATTTATTGCATGCAGCTGAACAAGCTGGAAAGGGTTCTGTCATCAGGAGGCATGCTTGGTCTGCCTGATCATGTCAAAGCAAAATGATTAGATGCCCCATTACAGCATGATACTTTGGTGTTAAAGCAGAAGAGGTGTTAAAGAAAATGGAGGACAAAGCTAAATCTATGCAAACAGTTAAGGATTTCTTACAGGTTCAGCCTCCAAGATTTAGACACTGGCCTACAAAGAACTGGTACTTTCCTGTGTCTGACCACAAAGGAGCAGATACAGACGCCCAAGAGGCAGATCCCAGCCCCAGGGTTTGTACAGGTCTAAACAATGGGGTGCTTCTACCTCCAAAAGTGGAGAAGACAAATCACATCCATACAGGAAACAGTCCCAATGACTTCCCCCTGCCTGCACCAAGCACTAATCTTCTGGCAGCACCTTTAGAGGTAAAATCACTTTCTCAAAACTGGCACATAACCCGGGACAAATGGGTCCTAGATAGCGTCACAAGGCTACAAGTTTCACTTCCGTACCCTGCCAAGGACAAATGGTTGGCCAGACCTGCCAAAACATCAATGGGCAGAGGCACAAAAGCAAGTCTCATCCCTCATGGACATGATGGCCATTCAACAAGTACCAGAGCAAGAGCAGGGACAAGGATTTTATTCAAGGCTGTTATTGGTACCAAGAAAGGACAAGACCTGGAGACCAATACTGGGACCTATCTATTCTAAACACATTTCTGGATATACCAAAATTCAAAATGTTGACTCTACAGCAACTTCTGCCCATGCTGGGCAAAAAGGCTTGGCTTGTGTCTTTAGAACTAAGAGGCATACCTGCATGTCCAATCAGACAAGCATGCGGAGGATACCTCTGATTCAAAGCTGGCTCAATGCATTACCAATTCTCTGCACTGCCCTTTGGCTTATCTACTGTACCCAGGGTCTTCACAAAGTGCCTGGCACCAGTAATTGCATTCTGCAGACAGAGGAATACAAATATATCCTTACTTGGACGACTGCCTCATTCAAGCAGAGAACAAGGGCATTCTACTACAGCATCTGGCGTTTGTAAAGAGATTTCTAGTAGGCCTAGGGTACACAGTCAACAAAAAGAAATCAAAACTAGTACCCTCTCAAGAGATATTCCTGGCTGCAAGCTTAAATATAACTGCCCGGATGGCTTCTCACGCCAGACAAAAGGCAACTGACTACCTATTTCAACCTGTTGGCAACAAAGGCCCAGTTATCTGCAAGAAAAATTCTGCAGGCTTTGGGCTTCATGGCATCCTGCATTCTACTAATTCCATATGCGAGACTGCATATGAGGAAACTTCAATGGTACCTAAAGTGTTTGGACTCAACATTGCCACAGCCTTGAAACAATTACCCTCATTCCCTGCCTGCAACAGGAGTTTTGTTGGTGGGCGAAGGCTTGTCCCCAGAACAAGGGACGGCCATTCACTTTACTCCCAGCCAGGCAGACATTAACAGAGGCATCAGATTATGCCTGGGGGGCCCACATGGCAGGAAGATGTATTCAAGGCACATGGTCTGCAAACCAAATGCATCTACATATCAATCAAAAAGAGATGCTAGCTGTTCAGAATGTCCTGACAGCCTTCAAGGACCTACTTCATCCAGGACAACTACTGATAGACACCACGGTCCTGTGGTATGTAAACAAGCAGGGAGGCACTCATTCTTGCCCCCTTTGCAGACTAGCCATGACTTGGTGGGACACTGCATTGACTTACCAAGTACATCTGCAGGCACAATTCTTGCCAGGAAAGGTAAATACTCTGGCAGACGAACTAAGCAGAAACCTCATGGATCCCCACGAGTGGAAATTGGATCCACAAGTCTTCAGCATAAGGAAATGGGGATGCCCGGATATAGATCTGTTTGCCTCTCCTCACAACTACAAACTAAAAAGATTCTGCACAAGGACGTATTACAGACAAGCATGGAAAGTGGATGCCCTATCCTTCAGCTGGAAAAGCTTAGCAGTATATGCCTCTCCTCCAAGATGCTCCTAAAGGTCAGATAAGAGAAGCCAAAGATGGTACTGATTGCCCCAGACTGGTCCTGCCAGCATTGGTATCCAATCCTAAGGAACTTGTCTCAATGCCCAGCTTGGACCTTGCCTCAAATACATAATCTACTATTCCAGCAAAAGAATCGGATCCTGCACAGCAAACTAAAGACCTTAAATCTGGCAGCATGGCGGATAATGTAGTGTTACAAAACACGCCTCTCACAAAAGTTGTAAGGGATGTCATTTTGGGGGCCAGAAGGCCTAGTACCAGAAAGTCTTACGCTGGAAAATGGAAGAGATTCTGTGCTTGGAACCGGGCTCAAGGAATCGACACAGCTGTACCAAATATTCCTCAGATTTTGCTATACTTAACTGAGATGCTGGGCAAAGGCCTATCCTTTTCATCAATTAAAATTCATGCCTGTGCCATTTCGGCTGATTACAATACAGAGCCACCAATCTTTTCTCATCCCTTAAGGCAGTACCTCAGAGGAGCCAAAAACTTTAGGCCTCCAAGGAGATCACAAATACCTGCATGGGACCTCAATTATGTTTTGGAAAAATGCACCCTGCCTCCTTTTGAGCCAGCCGCTACAGCTGATATAAAGTTTTTATCTTGGAAAACCGCTCTGATCTTAGCAATAACTTCTGCAAGATGAGTCTGAACTACAGGCACTCATGGCTGTGGAACCTTCTATCATTTTTTATCCAGACAGGGTTTCTCTGAGGACAAACCCGACATTTATGCCTAAGGTAGTGTCAAGTGTGGCCCTTAACCAAACTATTCATCTGCCTACTTTTTATCCAAACCCACAGAATAAGGGGGAGAGAATTCTGCATTCTTTGGACATACACAGACAGCTACGATTTTACTTGAACAGAACCAAAGCTTTCAGAAAGACAGAGCAACTACTAGTGGCATATGCTGCAGGATCACAAGGAAAGGCCATCTCGAAGCAGACTATTTCAAAGTGGATAGGCCACTGCATTTGTTTCTACTATTCACAACATGGCAAGCCTGAGCCCAAGGGCATTAGGCCACATTCGACCAGAGCAGCAGCCACTTCAGCAGCCTTTCTCAGGGGAGTACCAACCAAAGACATTTTAGAGGCTGCTACCTGGAGTTCAGTGCACACATTTACAAAGCACCATCATTTACCACTCTACTCTAAATCCAGGGCAGGCTTTACCACTGCAGTTCTGCAGGGCCTCATAGCCACTAATGATGCTATTTAGCTCCAGCCTCCCAACCATAGCTTTGGGATTCAACCCAAGTGTAATGACTGCAACAGTGAAACGGGAAGAACATAGTACAGTTGTGTACACCTGCCATAAATGTAGATGTTGGTGTATTCACTGCAGTCCAGGTTACCCACCCACCATCCCCATATCTTTGCAGCAACTTATCTGCACTTTTCTAATCTATACAACCTATGTGGTGTATTTGCTTTTAGATGAAGGTATTATATTTTGATGCATGCATGTTTTATTGGCATATTTTTAGCCTACTCTTTTGGGGACACCTGACATCTGGGGCAAGAAACTGAAGAAAATGACATCTGCTGCATCTTTTATACCCCTGGCACACTGACGTCCGGGAAGAGGTGACAGCAACAGACGCCGGACCTAGACTTTGGAATTCAGGCCGACCTGAGGGTAGCCTGCCAGCAGGATAACCCAAGTGTAATGACTGCAACAGTGAATACACTCTAACATTGTACATTTATGGTAAGTTTACACAACTGTTCTTTCTCCTTAAACTGTTGTCCGACTGGGCAGTCGGATGTTCTTCGTGTTTCACTGTTGCAGTCATCACACATGGGTCATCTCCCTGCAGGTAGCCCTCAAGTCGGCCCAAGTACCAGAGACTTAGTATTTCTGCGTCTGTTGCTATCGCTTCAGGACTTGATGGGTCATCAGGGGTAAAAAAACGGGCAGCAGACGCTATTACATCAGTTTTTCTTGCCCCAAATTTCAGGAGCCCCCCCCCCCCCAAATAGGGAGCCAAGTTATGGTGGAAAAAACACCACCAATAAAAAAGTAAATACCAATAGCCCTGTAAGGGATGAGTAATAGAGACAAAGGGGGCTGGAGCGTGGGAAACAAGGACTGCAACAGTGAATACACTCTAAAATCTACATTTATGGTAAATGTACACAACTGTACTATGTTCTTCGTGTTTCACTGTTGTAGTCATCACATTTGGGTTGATTCCCAAAGCTGAAGAATGGGTGGAGGCAGTTAAGAGTTTGTGCTGGCTAGTATGCCCTGCAGGACTGCTGTTGCAAAACACGCCCTGGATTTGGAAAAGATTGGCAGGTGGTAATGCTTGCTGAAGGTGTGAACAGAACTCCAGGTAGCGTACAGAATGTCCCTGGTAGGGACTCCCCTGAGGAATGTTGTAGATGTTGAAGTTGCCTTAGTGGAATGCATTCTGACACCCAGAGGGGTTGGTTTCCCATGGTGTTTGTAAAAGAAATGGATACAGTGTGCTCTCCATTTGGAGATGGTTTGTTTTGATATGGCTTTTCCCTCTGTCCCTGGTGCAAAGCTGACTAGTAACGGGTCAGATTTCCTAAAGGGTTTGGTTCTATCAAGGTAGAATCTGAGCTGTCTGCACGTCTTGAGTGCAGGATCCTTTCCCCTTTATTTTGAGGAGTAGGGAAGAAAGTTGGCTAATGGATAGATTGGTTGACTACTGGTGTAACAGCATCTGCTGTTTTTATACCCCTCACTACCTGACATCAGACCTGGAGCGACAGCAATCGATGCAGAAATACAAAGTCTCCGGTATTCGAGCTGACTGAGGGCTACCTGCAGGCAGATGACCTAAGTGTGATGACTGCAACAGTGAATATGCTCCAACATCTACATTTATGGTAAGTGTACACAACTGTACTTTCTGAGGTCTGTGCGTGCAGCAGTGTCATTTAAGGCCCATGGTTTATGGCCCTGCGTGTGACATCCCACGCACCTGACCCAACCAGGCTTAAGCTTTTGCATAGGAGCCAGACGTTTGGGTCACCTGATGTGGAGGATCCCACAGTGAGAATACTGCAACATAGGAGGAGGGACATCTATGGTTAGTGTAAGAATTTTACACTAATTTTTCTTCAGACCTTCCATTCTTTCTGGTCTCCAGGCCCTTTAAATAGTCTTTTACACAACACCACGGTCATGCTGTACATCAGCAAATAGGAGGGCACAAGGTATTGTCTTAGCCAAATCCCAGGACTGAGGGGCTAGTCTGCAGTCTGTCATTGGGTTACCCTTCAGGTGGGTCTACTTCCCTTCAGAACACTACTTTGTGTCGGACTTCAAGCCTGTCCAGGACACAAGCTCACAAATGTTTTCTTCACAGAGAGATGTTTCTGGACATAGTGCATCGGTGGGGTATTCCTCAAGTGGATCTTTTTACCTTCTTTGAATAGGCAACTTCCTTGCTCCTGTTAGTCCCAAGTCCCTTGAATCTGTGTGCACAGTGTCCTTTACATGGAAGGGAATGTTCTGTATGCTTGGCATCCTTGTCTAATTCCAAGGTTCCTGCAAAAGATCAGGAAGGTCTCCCCAAGAGTCTTGCTGGTGACTCCCTTTTGGTCTGTACATCACTGGTTCCACCTTTTCACCTGCTAGTGGCAATCAAGTTACCTCACTGTTGTGGATCTTCCCATGCAAGGCAGAGGTCTCTGACCCTCATTTGTCCACTCTTGATACTTCAGGTGGTAGGATTTTGATCCCATGTAGACACCACTTTTCAGAGGACATGCTTAATGTTCTGCATGAGTCCAAAAAACTTACTACTAGAAAATCCTATATGGCTAAATGTAAACATTTTCTGTTTAAGCATCAACAGGATCCCTTCTCAGTGAGGGGAGTGTCCCTTTGGTCCTTTCCTGTGTGATATGCTAGCTTATCTTCTGTTAAAGCTAGTCAGCAATCTCTGCTTTTCTGACCTTGAACCCAGCATTGGCATCTTGTTTTGAGGTCCAACAGTTTCTTAAAGGTGTCCATTAAGGCAACCTCAAAAAAAAAAAAAAAAAAAAAAAAAAAAAAAAAAAAAAACTCTCCCTTCTTGGGACCTTGAATTTTATCCTTAAACTCTGGCTCATTTTGTTTGTTTGTAGCACTGCACCGCTTGCCGTTTCTTCAGCCAGGAGTTTCTGAACTTCAGGCTCTGGTGATTTCTTTCCTTTTTGATTTTTTTTTTAATAGGGACAGGGTGTGTCTGCGTAATCCTTTTATGCCCAAGGTGGTCTGAGTTTAGTCTTCCTCCCTTTTCTCTTAGCAACCTGCTAATGAGAAGGTTCTTCATGCCTTCAATCTGTATAGACAGCGCTGGTCTTTGAATAACAGTCTATTCACTAGTCTGGACAGCTTTTTGTTATACCCTGATACTGGATTCGGCAGTTTCTAAGCAAACACTCCTGGATTTCTAAGGCAATTTTTGTTCCTTTTGTGGCAAACTGCTTTCTTTTTCAGTTTGAGCTCATTGTGCAAGGGCAGGGTCTTTCTCAAGTGTTTGGATACTAGAACCATTCTTGAAGCTGCTGCTTGGTCCTCTGTCAAAACTTTTATTTTTTGTGTTACAAATTGTGAACACTTCAGCATAGGTTGCTGTGAACTCTGGGTTCAGTGGGTCACTGAATTTTCACAAATTGTTGCTTAATAGAATGGTCAAACAAGTTAACCAGATTAAGGAGTCTGGATTTATACCTTGACCCAAACCCAAGCTGATTAGGCTTGGTATGCAGGTCACTAGTGTAATAGTTTATGAAATTGGATACATTCCTTGCTTTTAGTTTTTTGGTGTGGCTGATAGGATGGCAGTTGCCAGGGTCTGTGGAACTGGCCTTATGGAGTGGTGAAACAATGGCCATTCACCAGAGGTTGTGTATATGCTATGTTAAGGCAAGGAATGTCTCTTAATTTAGACTTTTGCTTCCTTTTACAGCTGCTCAATCTATTTTTTTTCTGTTTCATTATTGGCCTGTACCGCCAGCCAAGTTGCCCCGAGTGACGAGCAGTAAGTGCTTTTCTACCCAGGTGACTTTCACACTGGCTTTGCACATCAGGCCATTTGTCAAGCAAAGGTATAAGCTTGTAGTTAATCTTGGGTTGCAGGCTCTTGCTGCCAGATCAGTTACCCTCTTCTACTTCCAATACTGGGGTAGGTTTTTTGGGCCTTCTGAATTGCCTTGCAGCCGTAATTCCTGGTGAAATGCCTAAAGGCAATTCAGTTGAGTGGTTTCACCACTGTAAGACTGATCTTAATTACTCCGTAGTGTTTGCTATCATTAAAGCCTACAGCCTGGTCTGTTCTGGGAGGGCAAACACTAGTCAGTTTAAGAATTCCACCAGAGCCTGGGCCTCACTGTGGGGTATTTTTTTTCCTGATTCCTCCTCCCAAGAAGACCATGGAGGTAATCATTTTTAAGAGTTTTAGCATTAGGCATCTGAGGTGAATGGTTTCCTGGTTGGGGGGGGGGGGGGTGCACAGCTTGCCTTTCCACAAGTTGCCTCAAGTGAAGAAGCAACTTGAGTGAGCCATATGGGGATGCTTTGCTGGCTTTACCCCCCCCCCCCCCAGCATGCTAGACAGATGTCACCATGCTGATAAGCCTTGGCTTCAGCAAAGCACTTGTCAACTTGTTCTTTAGTAGTTGTACTAGTTGCTCCTTCCACTGTCGGCAAATCCCTGCTTTAGCCATCCTGTTCCACTTGCTGCTCCTAATCCATGCAGGACTCCAGTTGGTGCAAAGTTATAGTAATTACCTCCCCACCTGGGTTATTTGACTTGCCTTCAGTCTCAATGGCAGGCTTCTGTTGCTATGCTAGTGAACACAGCATCCTTTCTGCACTGGAACTTGGCCTTTTCTCCAGCAGATGTGTGTACGTAGTGTACATGGTGCCCTTTCAAAGGGATATATTGGTTCAAGAAGCTCCGCGCTGAGGTACTGCCAAAGGAGTTAAGATGTGCAAGTAATGTATCTCTCTGCAGTGTCACTGATAACGTGGCCCAGGAAATGTGAACCCAACTGATTTCTACCCTAGTTGCAGGAGGCATTTCTGTGGCTCAGGTTAATGCAAATTTTCAAGGTGACTCCCTTGACAGCTCCTTTCTGTTTGAGATGAGATCAATGAAACTAAAAGATGGAGAGAGAGGGCAAAACTTTCATCCACCATAACAGATGTTTAGCCAAGCATGAGCTAGAGATGGTAGAGTTCACTGAGGCCTAATTGATGGAGAAATGAAGAGGCCTCTTCTCTGGTGTCCGTGGCCCTAGTGGCCAAGATAATTGTCAGTTGGTTTGCAGCACCCACTTCACAAATGCAGTGCTAGTCCTGAAGTCTCAATCTATTTTTGAGATTATCAAGGCAAGGCTTGTGTTCAAGTGGTTCAAAGTTACAAATGTTGCAAAGGACATGTCTAAAATTCTGTTAAACCATCAAATGTTTGCTTCCAGATGCCCCATCTTATAAAAGAATTAAGCAAGATAGCCTTCTGTTTATCAAAGTCCTGCCAGACAAGAGGCCAATGTTGCCCCCCCAAATGCACAGACACTGGATTTATGTACAAATTGCAAACTCAAGTGGTCTGTTTGTTCATGAAGTCCAGCATCATTGTGTAGCAATTATGTCTAGTTTATGGAGACCCACTAGCCACGCTAACTATCCAGTCAATGCTAGATTTAAAGTAGCTAAACACTATTTTGGCATGTAGTGGTGGTGTATTTGATAGGCTGAGCATACATTTGTTTGGAAACTCCCTGCAGCAGTGACAAATCCTTTTGTGCAGATGTTTGTAGAGCCACTGGTTTTTGCAAAGAAACTGATAAAATAAGATTTGGGTTTTCGTTCCTCAAAAAGCAACAGTTAAGACATTTTGGAAAAGCTGAAAGTATAAGATGTACAAGTTGTGGTAGTCTGTGGGATAGCTGAAGGATTTAAGGTCTCTAATTTTGTTGTATTTTTCATGCTAAAAGGGGCATTGCATCTGGATATGAGAGGAGAGGAGAGTATAATTTTGGATGTAGAGGCTATTCCCTTGGAGATTTAACTGGCTGTAGATTTCTTGGCTATGTAGCAAACTGAGTTGCTCTCATAAGCAGCCAGGTTTATCAGCATATAACAGTATCTTTCTGAAGAGCATTTTTATAACATGAGGTGGAAGCAGTTTACATGTAGGTTGAACTATTTTGGTAACCAGGTATGTGCATATTCCAGCACTTGCTGGGGGCTGTAAGCTGTTTAGTATTGGATGAGTGGAAAATGGTGCTGTGCTTGCAGCCCTTAAATTTGGTCAACCATACTTCTTGGATATCTGCAAAATACCAAATGGGAGGGTCTTGCACTAATCCTGTGGTACATCGCTAGTTAGTGTTGCATTTGGGGAGTACTACCAACTTTCACAGCTTACACTACCCCCATTCTGGTATTGCCACTTGTAGCTTTCTCCTGTCATCCCCACCTTTCTCTGCAGGTGCTAACTTCTAGCCATTTTAAACTATCACCTTTTAATGTAACATTAGACATTTTAATTTACAAAAATAGTCTTTCCTCAGTCTAAATTAGTGTGTATCTTTCTGTCATGCACTATGTATTAATTGCATCACCCCATGTTCCAGGGGGCAGAAACTAACCCCCCCACACTTTTCTTTCCCTTTGCCCCACAAAGGATGGGTCCAGTATCCTCTGTTGCAGAGGAATAAAGCTTTGTCAGACTTCTTTTGACCGGAGTTTGATTAGCAGTGTTGTCTAGCGCTAGGAAAGATGGGGAAAGGAATGAAGCCAAGATCTGCTTGCTTTTCCAAGGAGGGGGTCTGGGCGACCATGATGGGTCTGTTTTCAGTTTGCAGTCTGGGCTCTGAAGGCTGGAAGTGAGAGGCTGGATTTGACTCGTAAGTAATGAGTAGCCCAGTTGGGCCTTGGAGAGGGCTGCTTATTAGCTGTGGCTTTTTGAAGAGCCCACTTCCAGAATGTCTGCACACCAGTTGGGGAGGGGGGTATGGTTACCAAACATTAAGTACTATGAGAAGCAATGGCAACTTTTCTGGTTTCACTTTACTATATACCCTTTGTGTTACCCTACAGAGAAGGGGTTAGCAACCCAAGGGGTTAGCAACCTACAGAGTGCAAGGAAAGGTATACAAATACTACACACCTTTATATGCATAGATTGAATGGAGGAGAACCCTTCCACCCTAGCAGTTATCCTCCAACATAATCTGAGTGGAGAGGCTAGGTTCAGTGAACCCTTGAGCAGAAAATGCATCTACATTTATGTGGCAGGCGAGAAGACCTTGTGCGCGTCAGGCCCAAGTTGGCACACTTTATAGGAAACATTCCTTATTTGCAAAGGTCTGCCATGTATCCAATAAAACGATCGTGTCAGCACACAGGTTGCAAGTCCATAAAACATTTATTGTATAAATTCCACAAGCCCCCTAACTCAATTGTAGGGCTTTTTCAAGTGTAAAAACAGTGTAATTGTTCAATCAGCCATCTTTAAATAACTTCATTTTAAAAAAGGCGCCAAAACCAGTCTGACCAAAATTTAAAGTAACCACGCACATTTTTACAACTGTGAAGTTTAAAAACACAAATTCACTTTGTTTACCAAACATTAATAAACTTGATAAAACTTTGAATCAAAGTAGTATAAAATAACACAATAACAGTTCTATCTAAAAAAGAAAAGGATGTCAAAAATTTAAAATGCTTTGATTGTATTGTTTAACATAATTTTAATGTTACTTTAATTGTTTCAGTGGTTGTTTTAAGTAATTTTGATAAATCTTCTGCTTTTTTAATCAAATAAGGCTCAACAGAAATATGCTCATTTAGTCCCGGGGGGTGGGTGGCATTCAATCTAATTTGCCAATTGGGCTCCCTACAGCATAGCCAATTCTCCCAATCTCCCCCTTTAGGGTCAATAGGTACTTGCTCAAGAATCCCAAAACGAAAGCCAGTGTGTTTAGGCTCCATTTGTAAATGTTTACTTAATGCATTATTAGTATTCCCTTTTTTATGTTATATAAATGTTCATAAATTTGTTTGTTCAACGCTCTCTGTGACTTCCCTATGTAGAAACTAGGACAGTCTCTACACAGGGCTAAGTACACAATACCCTTAGTATGACAGTTACCCTTCGAGTAAATCCTACTGTTGCCATAATTTTTTAAGGTGATGGGTACTTCATCCAAATAGTGTGTTCGATGAATGTGGTTTTAAAATTTTAAAGCTGATGGTAAAAGTTGCTAAAATGAAGGTGGATATGATGAAGGAAGCAGAGAAATTGGATGAAGCCATCAAAAGATTTATTTGAATTTAATAAAGAAAGTTATGATAAGTTTTTACAGGATTGAAAGAAAATGTGAAGAAATATGAGAGAAAAAGAAAATTAGAAAGGGATTTGAAACAATAGTGAAAATAGGGCTTGTGCTCAAGGGGAAAATTTATAGCAACAGTTCATATAAACAATCTGAACCTACAGTTGTAAGACCTGACCAAATCTACAACAGTTGAACAATCTAAAAATAGGTGAAAAATTTGTCAATAGACAAATTACTGTGGATGTTTTGCACCATAATCCAACCACCCCAGTGATTAATATTTCCACACCTAACCCCACCACTGTGGATGCTGACAAAGATGTGGTAGTTACTACTGACATGGCTGAGGGAGGAGAAGAAAGTTGAATGAACAGGATTTTTCTGGGAGAAAGGGAAGAGGAAGGAACCAAGTGAAAACAAAAAAGAAAGGAAAAGTGTAATTATTAACTTGGACAATAAAGTAAATAGGGAAATAGTTATTGATTCTGACAAAGTGACTTATTCCTACAATGGTTTTAAAATTTTTAACCTAAGTGGGATTGATATTAATGAACACTTTCACCTTTTTGAAAAAAGTTTTAAATTTGTTCCAACAGTTAGATTTGATTGTGATACTCTGAGTTAAAACTGTACACTAGAAAATTAAATTTTGCATTAATGTTTGAGCAGACCAATGGCTATGATACAACGAGCTTTAAAAAGGCTAGTACATTCAACTCTCCTTTCCACCCGGCTTTACAGGTGTTTGAAGAGACATGTGCATCAGATTTATACGAACTGAGTGTAGATAAAAAAAAAAATTGAGTTTTTTTGTTTAAGGTTTATTTGACCACAAGGGAAAAACACATCTTGGAGGACTTACTCAACGACAGGGGGATTCGAATTATGAAACCTGATAAGGGGGGGGGGGGCGGTATGGTCTTGGTCAACACTTTTGATTACTCTAGTAAAACTTTGAACATCCTGGGGGACGTTGATGTCTACATTCCAGTTTCTACGAATGAGATCAACATATCTTACAGGAAAATAGATCTAGCCATAGAAGAATTCATCATGGAAAGTAGACTGGATGAAAAGATTGGTATTATGTTGACCATTAAGAAACCAAGACTAGCGACTTTCTTTGGAATTCCAAAGATCCATAAAAGTACAACTGACCCTCCATATAGGCCAACTGTGTCAGGGAAGGGGTCTAAGACGTATGCTATTGCATCTTTTTTGGACCATACACTTAAACACATCCCTGATCAGTATGAGCATATGTTGAAGGATTCTTGGGGTTTTTTACGTGGTTTGACACTGCAGTGTTATGAAGGTGAGGTATACTTTTTAATCATTGATGTGGTTGACCTATTCACCTGTATTCCAACTGATGAGGGTTTAGATTACTTTTGGCTACTTTTGAAGGACAGTAAGTCTACCTTGAGCTTTGATATTGACCTGTTGATAGAACTAATGAGATTGTGTTGGAAAACAATTGTGTATTTTGAGGGGGAAACTTTCTAGCAGGTTAGAGGCGTAGCTATGGGGGCAGCTTGTGTCCCCATCTATGCCAACCTTGTCCTTTTACAATGGGAGTTGCAGCATTTGTTTCCTTCAGATTTTTACAATAACATCAAATTATACCGACGCTTCTTGGACAATTTGTTTATTTGGGAAGGACCAGCGAACACTATTATGGAGTTAAGTTTTTAAATTCCACCACTGGATTCTTAAAATTTACATTTAATTTTGACCAGGATGGAATTGATTATTTAGATGTGAGGTTAGATAAAACTAATGGGGGACTGAAATCAAGAATTTATAGGAAAAATACTTTCAGTAATTCCTACCTCCCTTACAACATTGACCACCCCTGGAAACAGAGTATAGTCAAGGGCCAAATGGTCAGAGTGACCAGGATGACAGAGTGGGATGATTATTTAGTGGAAATTGACTTTATTTCTGATTTGTTTAGTTCAAGGGGTTACCCTGATAGGTTAATAAAGGAAGTGTCGGAAGAAATTATAAATGGTCGTGCAACTAGATATTCTCCTATTTTGGGGAAACCATTGGAAACTGTAAAAGGTCATGAAGTGGATAGTGAGCAAGCTTTTAAGAGCTATGGTTCTTCAACACAGTAACATTACAAGGGAAGTTAAGGACCTCATTCAGAGAAATTGGAAGATGTTAAAGCATAATAAGGACTTAGTACACAAAGTAGGTGATCATCCTAACTTTGTTTATAAAACAGGAACAAATCTGAAAAGGGTGTTCGAAAGTAACAATTATAGACGTACAACTACTTTGGACAAGGGAATTAGCAGGTGTGGTAGGTGTGGGTTTTGGTGTGGGTTTTGTAGATGCATTTTGGATGAAGTACCCATCACCTTAAAAAAATTATGGCAACAGTAGGATTTACTTAAAGAAAGGTAACTGTCATACTAAGGGTATTGTGTACTTAGCCCTGTGTAGACTGTCCTAGTTTCTACATAGGGAAGTCAGAGCGTTGAACAAATGAATTTATGAACATTTATATAACAAAAAAGGGGAATACTAATAATGCATTAAGTAAACATTTACAAATGGAGCCTAAACACACTGGCTTTCGTTTTGGGATTCTTGAACAAGTACCTATTGACCCTAAAGGGGGAGATTGGGAGAATTGGCTATGCTGTAGGGAGCCCTATTGGCAAATTAGATTGAATGCCACCCACCCCCTGGGACTAAATGAGCATATTTCTATTAAGCCTTATTTGATTAAAAAAGCAGAAGATTTATCAAAATTAAAACTACCACTGAAACAATTATTAAAGTAACATTTTGATTATATTGTTTAACATAATTTTAAAGTATTTTAAATTTTTGACATCCTTTTCTTCTTTTTTAGATCTGTTTTGTTATTTTATACTACTTTGATTCTACTTTGATTCAAAGTTTTATCAAGTTTGGTAAAGTGAATTTATTTGTGTTTTTAAACTTGACAGTTGTAAAAATGTGCGTGGTTACTTTAAATTTTGGTCAGACTGGTTTTGGCACCTTTTTTTTAAAATGAAGTTTAAAGATGGCTGAGCAGTTGCACTGTTTTTACACTTGAAAAATCCCTACAATTGAGTTAGGGTGAAAGCGCTTGTGGATTTTATACAATAAATGTTTTATGGACTTGCAACCTGTTTGCTGACACTATCTTTTTATTGGATTAGTGGTTTTGTTTCTACGATCTTTTTCCACTTGTTTTTTATTATAAAGGTCTGCCATATGTTCACTTCCCCCCGCCTTTACTTCACCTTCCTGAATTCCTTGCACACCATTAAATAGAAACATCACAACAGATAAGGAACAATCTTCTCAGATGGACAGCATGTTGATAACTCTGCGCTTCTCAGACTCACTCAGAGGTTCTGTAGATTTTAACAGAGAAAAAGGCATGGGGGGGTTGAGTGAATGTTATCTAGTTAATCCAGTGTTAAAATTCCAATCCTGTTGGACAGCGCTAAAGATCTTTATATTCATTTATTTAAGAAAAGTTGAGTGTACAGAATGGTGAGCACTACTCAAACTTATTTTGAGGTGCTGTCCATCTACTTAAAATAGAAAGTTGAATGATTTGCATAAATAGTGGGAAGAGAAAAGATGGCTTACTAAAACGCGAGATTGGTAACAGATTATGGAGGGGAGAATGGGACTACGTATCTCATAATAATATCTGTAGTTAAGCAAGGAGATTACAATTTATGGAAAGTGTGTGCAGTGCTACAATATCTTCGTAAAAATTGGTTAGAAGAAATAGAAGATAGAAGTACAAACTGTCCGTGTCTTTCAAGTACCAGGAGTAAAGCACTAAAGTAGATAAAACGGAAGAAATTTGAGAAACTTGGGGATTTCAGCCGTTAATAAAGCATATGGGCAATATTACATCTGTTTTAAAGCTAGAATACCCGAGACTATTTTACTGTGTAGTTCAGTAAGCATGAGGAAAGAAGCGAATGGAAATCTGCAGGTAAGAGAAGTATTAAATGAAGTGACGTGTGGTAATTTGAATTTGAGGACCAACTTATACAGCAACAATGGAACATCTTTCACCGCTGCTAAGGGGTTAAACTTGTAATGACAAAGGTAGCATTATGAGTTAAAAACAGCAAGTCTGTTGGCTGCATTAAAAACCCAAGAGAAGAGTAAGAATATGTACACAGCTAGCAGGAAGTAGCCATATTTAAATAGACACCTTCTGAGTACGAGTCTGGGATAGTGCTACTGGAGTTATCAACAAATAAAATAAAAAGTCACAAAGTCATTTATCTGCAGAATTTGTGCAGACCCAAGGCATTTGGATTAAAAAAAGCTGGGTGATAACATTGATATAGTTTAGATATTGGCATAAGAGAACCCTACTTGGACACATTTCATAAAGAAATGATTTAGAACACTTGAGGCAGGTTGGCAGAGATGAGCACTAGATTTGAGCATGAATGTGTAGAAGGGCAAGTATAAAAAATTTGAAGTTTGGGGCAGTATTTGTAAAATAGGTAAAAGTGAAGAATGCAGAGCCAAATTAAAATAGGGTTGAATGATGGACATTGTAGCACAAGAATTAGGGTATTTTGGGAGCTATGAAAGTGTTAAATTGTGATTGCTACATGGCAAGGTTTGGAAGTAAAAATGTGAAAATAAGCTGTATGTGGAAACTTAAATATAAATTTGACGAGTCATTTTTGGCTCAGATTGAATAACTAGGATGAATGGGGGTTCAGTGGCTTAGATTGTGTACTGAAATGTATGTCAAGGAAAATGGAATGTTCCTGCCTTAAAAAGTTCATTGTGGACCCAGAGATGCTATGGACTAATTTAATTTGACTGTATAAAAAGTTTGAAGTACATGCAAACTTTGATCAACAAACCTTGTTCTTTGTTTACAATTTTAACTCTTCAGCGATTGCATGCAGATTCTAATGCAAGACTGCTGAATGTATTTTTTGTAGTATTGCACATATTTTTGATCTAAATCAAAGTAAGGTATGGAAAAGGAAATGTGCTTTCCAGATGTTTCATTAGCATCTATTTGGTATTGCATACCTCACCTTGTGTTAAAGTTGGATATCAAGAAAGGATCATCTAAATGGAGCTTAAATATAAATGCAAGACTGCTGTTTGCTAGCACTTTGTTCTGTGATATAAAGCTGTAAACATTAGTGCGGATAAAACAAAGGCATATGCAGATGTTCGTGTTACCCTCCTGCTGTCATCACACTTGGGTTATCCTGTCGTCAGGCGGTCCCGCAGTCTGCCGGAATTCCAAAGTCTTGGTCCGGCGTCGGTTGCTGTCTCCTCTTCCCTGACGTCAGTGCGCCAGGGGTATATATATTGCAACTGACGCCATTTTCTTCAGTCTTTCTTGCCGTGCGGTGTCCGAAGCAGAAGCAGTTCACAAGTGCCGGTCGGCCGACTCCTCCTGAGATTTTCGATTTCGAATTTCAGACCGAAGTCTTCTATAAAGCTAAGTACCCCGTTGGGGAAACTTTTCTTGCCTCAGACCGATGTCAGAAAAAGTTAACTGTATTTCTTGTGGGAAGCAAATACCTCATAAGGATTTTCATTCTTATTGTATACCTTGCCTAGGCCCAGACCACGACGTCACTTGTCTGTTTTGTGCTAGGTTTAATAAGCGTACTATTAAAAGACGCTTTGATTTCGCACGACACTACTTCGGTAGGAAATTTAACTATACCATGCCGTCGGAGCAACCAACTACCGGCGTGCACAAAAAACGCAAAGATAAGGACCGACAACCCAGGCCTAAGCCAGATTCCGAGGCCTCTGCTGATCTGGTCTCCTGTTCTCCGGTCCTCAGTGAGGCTCCGACACAGCCCCTGACTACTGCAGATCTGGAACCAGAGACCGCTACGGAATTTTTCATGGAATGCACCAGGCCAACGCAGCCATTTAGTTCAGGCCCTTCCGACATTGCTACAAAAGATGTCTGTGCTTCAGAAACGCCATCTGTTTCTGAAGGCGTTTTCAGACCGACGTCTCTCTCCATTAAAACGTTTTCTAAATCGAAGACTCCTACTAAATCTAAAAGGCCTGCTCTTAAGTCTCCTGTTCAAGACCCCATGCCTAAAACAGATGCTCAAAATGGCTGAAGATTTAATTTCTTTAATCAGGGGTTCCCAGCCCCCTTCTGACAAAAGGCCTAGACAAGAGGAAGATTATGCATCTTCTGAACAAGTGTCCATTTCTTCAGGCTCCTCTGAGGACAAAGATTACTCCTTCTCTCCTTATGAAGATTCTGATGCTGAGGAGACTATTCCCTCAGCCTCTTCTCCTGAAGACTACTCCTTTGGGGAAACTTTACACACTGAGGGAACATTTTCATTGGGAGGGTCAGGACTTCTCTGACTCTAAGAAAAGGCTGAGAGTTTCTTTTGCTCCCCCAACACAGACCACTTGCCATCCCTCCAGTTTTGGACATTGTGGATGATGTCCATTTAGAATCCAGTTTGAACCCTGATTCTCTTCCTCCTGCTCCGGCTAAGCCTGATAGATACTATAGAGTGCCCGATTCACACTTCTTTACAAAAGCCCTGTAGCTGACCCAGAGACAATCTCCCAGGGTCCCAAGGGGGTTAAGGCTCCTATGGCTAAAAACCCAGTACCTTCTGAGAGGGATTCTAGAGCACTAGACAGGTGGGGGAAAAAGGTTTGCACCTCAGCCACACTAGCTATGAGGGCACTGAATTGTCAATTTCACATGCTTAAGTATCAGCAATTCCTAATATCTGTTAAAGCAAAAAATTACCTCTCTCCCTCAACAATCTGAATTAAAAGAAGTACAGGATCTGATGTTCTTCATCTCACATTGCTGCAGTCCTTACACTTGGGTCCGCTGTCCTCGGTCGGCCCGAATATCAAAGTATAAGGCTGACGTCGGTCAAGGCGCATTTGACTGACATCAGGACGTCAGGGTACAAATGCGCATGACCGACGTCATTTCCTCAGTCTTTTTTGCCGCATGGTCCGATGCAGAAGCAGCGTTGCAAGTGCCGTTCGGTGTTCTGAAATTTTTCGAATTCGGAGTTTCAGACCGAGTCAAAGTTGGCCAAGTACCCCGTTGGGGAATATTTTAGTTTTTTCTTGCCTCAGTGGTTTACCGGATGTCAGAAAAAGTGAATAACTGTATTTCTTGTGGGAAACAGATACCGCATAGAGATTATCATACTTTGTGTATTCCTTGTTTAGGGCCTGAGCACAACGTTGTTGGGTGTCGCTCTTGTGCTAGATTCAATAAGCGCACTATAAAGAGAAGGTTAGATTGTGCCAGGTTAGTCTTCGGGAAGCGGTGCAATTATACAATGCCGTTGGATGCTCCGACGCCCGCTTCTTCGAAGAAGCGCAAGGACAAAGCAGCTAAGCCTAGGCTAGAAGAACCGTCCGTCCTGGACGCCGGTTCTTTAGAGGTGTCGGTGGAGCCGGTGGTTCCACCGGAGGTTTCTTTGGAGTCCCAGGGAGAGACTTTGTTATTGCAGGATGTGGCCTCTCAGGAGGCGGGTCAGGCTGAAGGGGCTTCTCAGGTTACTGTACTCCCCTCCCTTCCTAGGGTGGTTAGGCCCTCTCCTTCGGTTTCCAAGGCTTCTCCCAGGGGCAGGCCAGGTTTAGCTTCAGTTGGTGTCACCCCTAGTTCTTCAGGAACTGTGCCCAAGAAGCATATGCTTAAAATGGCAGAAGATTTGATTACTTTGATTAGAGGTTCTTTGCCCCCTCCTGATAAGAGACCTAGGGTGGAACCTGAACTAGGGAGTTTTGAGCAGGCTTCGGATGTTTCAGAGTCTTCGGCTGAAGACTTGCAGGAGTATTCTCCTTATTCTGATGTGGATGATTCTACTCCTCCTGCTTCTCCTCCTGAGGATTTTTCTTTTTCAGAGACCCTTCATTCCATGAGGGAGCATTTTAAGTGGGAAGGTCAGGACTTCTCTGATTCCAGGAAAAGGCTTAGGGAATTTTTGTTTTTACCCCAGCATAGGCCTTTGGCTATACCTCCTGTTCTGGATGTGGTGGAAGATGTTTTTGCAGAGGCTTCTCTTAATCCTGATTCTTTGCCTCCTGCTCCTGTTAAACCGGGTAGGTATTACAGGGTGCCTGAAGCTCATAAGTATCTTTTTAAGAGTCCTAGGGCAGACCCAGAAACTGTTAGTCAGGGGCCTAAAGGTCTTAAGACTTCTGTTGTCAAGAATCCGGTTCCTCCATTTAAAGAGGCCAGGGCTTTGGATAGATGGGGAAAGAAAGTTTATACTTCTTCCACCCTAGCTATGAGGGCTTTGAATTGCCAGTTTCACATGTTGAAATACCAAAACTATCTCCTTTCACAATTGAAGTCTAAGGTAGATGCTCTGGCGGAAGGTATTGAGTGTAAAGAGTTACGAGATTTAGTACATGTTTCTGAACAGGTGGGTAAGCATTCTTTGCAATGTGGTTTTGATGCTGTACAGGCCTCGTCTAGGGTGGCTGCCACTGGGTCAGTTCGCAGGCACGCCTGGCTGAGGGATCAGAATTTATCTGACCATGTTAAGACAAGGATTTTAGATGCTCCTTTACAATCTGATGTGTTTGGTTCTCCTGTTGAGGCGGTCTTAAAGAAAATGGAAGACAAGGCTAAGTCTATGCAGACTGTTAAAGATTTTTTGCAGGTTCAGCCTCCGAAGTTTAGTAGAAATTGGCCTACCAAGGGGTGGACGTATCCTTCTTATGATTCCCAGTCTTGGGGTAGGTCTAGACGTGGTAGGGGCAGAGCTCAGGGCTCTTTCAGGCCTAGAACAGGGAGTTCACCTGCACAGTCTTCGGGTGAGGGCAGGGTTCAGTCCTTTCGTAAACAGACCCAATGACCTACCTTTTCAGCTGCCAGAGCCTTCTCGTCTGGCAGCACCTTTGGGAGGAAGGTTGGCACTTTTCAAGGAAAATTGGAGTTTAATTACCCAAGACAGATGGGTATTGGATATCATACACCACGGTTACAGGTTTTATTTCCATACCTTGCCTCCTTTCAAAGGCATGCCAGACGTTCCTCCTCAGCAAAGAATAGAGGCTCACAAACAAATTTCTCTGTTACTTCAAATAGGGGCCATACAGCCGGTCCCTATGCCAGAAGTGGGCCTAGGATTTTATTCTCGCCTGTTCCTAGTGCCAAAGAAAGGGAACACGTGGAGACCAATTTTGGATTTATCTACCCTCAACACTTATCTGGACATTCCCAAGTTCAAAATGTTGACGTTACAACAGCTTTTACCTCTGCTGGGCAAAGATCATTGGATGGTAACTTTGGATCTCAAGGAGGCTTGCCTTCATGTTCCTATCAGACTGAGTTGCAGGAAGTATCTGCGTTTTCGGGCTGGGACTTCTCATTATCAGTTCTCTGCATTGCCCTTTGGCTTATCTACTGCGCCCAGAGTGTTCACGAAAGTTCTGGCTCCAGTGATAGCTTTCCTCAGGCTAAAAGGAATACAGATCTATCCTTATTTGGACGATTGCCTGATTCTGGCTCAAGGAAGGGACGAGCTTCTTCATCATTTGGAATATGTGATAGCAGTGCTAAGATGCCTGGGGTATTCTGTGAACGAAATAAAGTCCAGTCTAGTACCCTCTCAGGACATGTGCTTTCTGGGTGTAAGACTGAAATACAGCATCCCAGATGGCCTTTTTGACCCCGGACAAACAAAAGAATCTTTCCCTTTACGTTCATCAATTGTCTCATCAGTCCAGGCTGACTGCAAGGACAGTCCTTCAAGCCTTGGGGTTCATGGCATCTTGTATTCTGGTGCTTCCCAATGCCAAACTGCATATGAGGAAGTTACAATGGTATCTCAAAAATGTATGGAGACAGCACTGCCAGGATCTGGACACTGTCATTCAAATAATACTTTGCATTCAGAAGGAATTGTTGTGGTGGGCTCAGGAATGTCACCTAAACAAGGGACTCTCTGTGACCCGGCCAGAGGCGAGTCAGATTCTAACGACAGATGCCTCAGACAAAGCTTGGGGAGCTCATCTGAATGGAAAGTGGATACAAGACAAGTGGCCTGTCAGACTACAACATCTACATATCAACTTGAAGGAGATGTTAGCAGTCCAGTTTGCATTAATAGCTTTCAAGGATTTACTTCTTCCAGGGCAGGTGTTGATTCTAACAGACAACACAACTGTCATGTGGTACATCAACAAGCAAGGGGGAACACATTCTTATCCTCTATGCAGGCAAGCAATGATTTTGTGGGAGACTGCTCTGTTTACAGCTAAATCTTCAGGCAAGGTTTCTGCCGGGAGCACAGAACTCCTTAGCAGATGTGTTGAGCAGACGAATTATGGATCCCCACGAGTGGAAATTGGATCCTCATGTATTTCAGAAATTGACAGTGTCATGGGGAACTCCAGACATAGATCTGTTCGCTTCTCCACTAAACCACCAACTGCCAAAGTTTTGCACGAAAAGGTTTCACCCCACAGCTTGGAAAGTGGATGCTCTTTCTTTCAATTGGAGCAATCTTCATGTGTATGCCTTTCCACCTCTGCCTCTCCTCCCAAAGGTACTACTAAAGGCCAGACAGGACAAGCCAAGGATGATTTTGATAGCTCCAGATTGGCTTCGACAGCATTGGTATCCATTACTGAGAAGCCTGGTACGGGAGCCTCCATGGCCTTTGCCTTCGATTCCACACCTGTTGTCTCAGGAGGACAGTCATTTGATCAATGTCAAGCTTCACTCTCTTCACCTAACAGCCTGGCATATTCTGTTTTGAACCATAGTGGGTCTCAACTTCCACAGCAAGTTTTGAATGTTATTTTGGAAGCTAGAAGGCCTAGTACAAGGAAAGTGTACGCAGATAAATGGAAGAGATTTTTATTTTGGAGTGCAGCAAAGGATTTTGATGTTTCTGAGCCTAATTTAAGTGTGGCTCTTCAATATCTTACTGAGTTACTGGACAAAGGTTTGTCCTTCTCTTCTATTAAGGTTCATGCTGCAGCAATTTCGGCTCACTATGATTGTGACCCACCATTGTTTTCTCATCCTTTGTTCAAGCAATTTCTTAGAGGGGCAAAGAATATAAGACCCCCACGTAGAGCTCCTACTCCTGCTTGGGATCTCAATTTTGTGTTGGAGAAACTCACTCTACAACCTTTTGAGCCTGCAGCTACGGCCGAGTTGAAATATTTATCATGGAAGACTGCTTTTTTGTTGGCCATTACCTCTGCGAGAAGGGTTTCTGAATTACAGGCCCTTATGGCAGTTGAGCCTTTCTTAATTTTCCATAAGGATAGGGTATCTTTACGTACTAATCCTTCCTTTATGCCTAAGGTGGTTTCTAGTGTGGCTTTAAACCAAACTATTCATTTGCCTACTTTTTATGCAAATCCCCAAAATAAAGGGGAAAAGATTTTGCACACTTTAGATGTACACAGGCAGTTGCGATATTATTTGGACAGAACTAAAGGGTTCAGGCAGTCTCAGCAGTTATTTGTTTCTTTTGCTTTGAGTTCTCAGGGCAAGCCTGTGTCAAAACAAACTATTTCTAAGTGGATTGGGTTTTGCATTGCTTTCTGTTATTCCCATCATGGCGAGGAGATTCCAGCTGGGATTAGGCCTCATTCCACTAGGGCTACTGCCACTTCGACAGCTTTTTTGAGGGGGGTGGCAACTAAGGATATTTTGGAGGCAGCTACTTGGAGTTCAGTGCATACTTTATCTAGGCATTATCACCTTCCACTTTATTCTAAATCTAGGGCTGGGTTTGCCACTGCTATTTTGCAGGGCATTTTGGCAGCTCCTGCTTCCTTATAGTTTTGCCATCCTCCCTTACCTCTGCTTTGGGATTCTACCCAAGTGTAAGGACTGCAGCAATGTGAGATGAAGAACATAGTACAGTTTTGTACCTACCATAAATGTAGATGTTCGAAGATCCACATTGCTGCAGTCCAATTTACCCTCCCTCCTTCCCCTCTGTAGTTAGAGGCGGTTGTGTGGGTTGGGTTGTCAATATGGTGTATATTGTATATATTGTACATATTTTTAGTGCAAGGGTGGTTGGTTGGTTGTTTGCTGTCTTTTGGTTTTGACCTTTCTTTTTAGGGTCTTCTCACATCTGGGGCAAGAAAAGACTGAGGAAATGACGTCGGTCATGCGCATTTGTACCCTGACGTCCTGATGTCAGTCAAATGTGCCTTGACAGACGTCAGCCTTATACTTTGATATTCGGGCCGACCGAGGACAGCGGACTACCCAAGTGTAAGGACTGCAGCAATGTGGATCTTCGAACATCTACATTTATGGTAGGTACAAAACTGTACTTTACACGCCACTGAACAGGTGGGCAAACATACCTTGCAATGTGGGTTTGATTCTTTGGAGGCCTCCTGCAGAGCAGCTGTCACTGGGTCCATTGTACGTAGGCATGCTTGGTTAAAGGAACAAACTTTGCCTGATCATGTTAAAGCAAAACTACTAGATGCTCCCTTACAGCAGGATGTTCTTTTTGGAGTTAGAGCAGAAGAAGTTTTAAAGAAAATGGAGGATAAGGCAAAATCTATACAGACAGTCAAAGATTTCCTACAGGTGTAACCCCCTCATTTCAGCAGAAACTGGCAAACCAAAAATTGGTCCTTTCCAGCTACTGATAGACCACAGAGGGATAAATACAGACGCCCAAGGGGCAGAGGACAACCACAAGCTCAGTACAAACCTCGCCAGTGAGGCACTACAACACAGAAGGGAGGAGAAGACGGGTCTCAATCCACCAGATGACAAACTCAATGACTTGCACCTCATCTGGCCAAGCAATACTCTCTTGTTAGCCCCCTTGGGGGGAAAACTAGCACTTTTTTGCAGACAACTGGCACATGGTCACAAAGGACAAATGGGTCCTAGACATAATTTCACGAGGATACAGATTCCACTTTCACACCTTGCCAATGAAGAGGAATGCCAAACCTGCCACAATCAATGGGCAGAGGCACAAAAGCAAATTACAGCTCTCATGGACATGAGCCATTCAACTGGTACCTACTCGACAGCAAGGCCAAGGATTTTACTCCAGACTCTTTCTAGTGCCTAGGAAGGACAATGCCTGGAGACCAATACTGGACCTTTCAATTCTAAACACAAGTTCCAAAATTCAAGATGCTAACACTACAGCAGCTACTTCCCATGTTGGGCAAGGAAGCTTGGCTAGTAACGTTGGACCTCAAGGAGGCATACCTGCATGTCCCAATCAGACAAAATTGAAGAAGATACCTCAGTTTCATTGCAGGTTCAACCCATTACCAATTCTCTGCGCTGCCCTTTGGCTTATCTACTGTGCCCAGAGTCTTCACAAAATGCCTGGCACCAGTAATTGCATACTGCAGACAGAGGAATTCAAATATATCCATACCTGGACGACTACCTCATCCAAGCAGAAAACAAAGACATTCTCTTACATCATCTGGCCTTTGTAAAGCATCTACTAAACTGCCTGGGGTACACAGTGAACGAAAAGAAGTCAAATCTAGTACCCTCACATAAAATGACATTCCTGGGTGCCAGCTTGAATACAACGGCCCAGAAGGTTTACCTTTCTCCAGACAAACTACAACTGACCCAATATTTCATGACAATGGCAACAAAGACCCAATTAACTGCAGGAAAAATACTGCAGGCTTTGGGCTTCATGGCATCTTGCATTCTAATAATACCATTTGCAAAGCTGCATATGAGGAAATTACAGTGGTACCTAAAAAGCGTATGGTCTCAACACAGCCACAGCTTGGCCACAATGATTTCATTCCCTGCCTACGACAGGAATTTCTATGGTGGTCACAGTCATGTCACCTCAACAAAGGGTCAGCCTTTCACCTTGTTCCCAGCCAGGCAAACTATCACAACCGATGCTTCAGACTACGCCTGGGGGGCACACATGGCAGGGCAATGCATTCAAGGCCTATGGACCGCAGATCAGAGATCTGCACATAAATCAAAAAGAGATGCTAGCTGTACAGAAAGCGACAGCCTTCAAGGATCTATTACATCCAGGACAACTTGCAATAAGGACTGACAACACCACAGTAATGTGGTACATAAACAAACAAGGGGGTACACATTCCTACCCTCTATGCAGGCAAGCAATGCTCTTATGGGACACAGCTCTGGCTTACCAAGTTCAGTTACAAGCTCAATTCCTGCCAGGACAGAACACCTTGGCAGACTACCTCAGCAGAAACATCAAGGATCCCCATGAGTGGAAACTGGATCCACAAATATTTGCAATTATAACTCACAAATGGGGCCCTCCAGACATAGACCTGTTTGCCAGTCCTCAAAGCTATCAGCTAACAAAATTTTGTACAAGGACATTTCACCAACAAGCTTGGAAAGTGGACGCACTCATTCAGTTGGAAAGACCTAACAGTTATGCCTTCCCTCCATTGCCTCTCATCACAAAGGTTCTTCTGAAAGTCAAAAAGGAGACCACGACTGATTCTCATAGCCCCAGACTGGCCACGTCAGCACTGGTACCCGCTACTGAGAAATATGGCCCACAGCCCTCCATGGATATTGCCTCAAATCCTCCATTTGCTCATGCAACAAAACAATCAGATTCTTCACGGCCAACTCAAAACTTTAAATCTGGTTGTATGGCAAATCAACTAAACATCCACCTTACAGCAAAAGGTTCTCCAATTCGGTTCTCTGCTGGGGTGCCTTCTCTGTGGAGTCTGCATGTCCTCCCTGTGGTTGCATGGGTTTTCTCCAGATGCTCCGGTTTCCTCCCACATTCCAAAGACCTGCAGTAGGTGGATTGGATAAATTGGCCGTAGGTGCAAGTGAGTGGTATGGATGAACTACAATGGCAGGGCTAACCACCTGGTGGTGTAAACCTTGACTCAAGGTAGTCACTGAAGTGACACCCCAACCCATGTGCAAAATGGGGAAAAAGTTTGAGGATGGATGGATTTTTGTGGTAGCTTAGCTCTTGGCTCAGTATGGATTCAACTATTTAGGTGGTCATATGAAAATAAAAGCTCAACTATTACACAAACATTTAGGTTTCTAGTGGCGAAACTTTCTAAATTTTGAACCTGCATTTATCGTATTGGCAGCACTTTATATTTGATTTGAATGGTGGTAATCTAAAGATTGCTTTTAACATTCAAACGTGAACTTTCAAAGCTGACTCTGTAGGAAGAAAGAATGCAGAGGAACTTTGCCCTTGTGACTAATGTGGAAATTTATATTTCTGGAATATATGTAAGCTGTTCCCCTCATTTGGAAGGGGAATAGTGATATCAATCGATGGCAATTGACGTAAGTGGGAACACGATAAATGAGTTTTAACGTGCGTAACCTATGTTTTAGATTAGGTAGAGCCTGTGGTTGCATGTGTCAATTTTGGAGTAACTGATCTTATCTGGATGGGTAAACTGCATTCCTTGAAAATGTGCATATAGTTTTATGCAAGTTAAAAGGGGATGGAAAGATTCTGAAGTTTTTCACAAAGTCTTGGTATGACTTATAGTTGCTTCTCATCTGTTTTGAACTTTGAGAGATCAGCCTGCCCAGACGTTGGTGCATACAAGCTAAAAAACTGGAAATATGCATTTAAACTGTTTTGTACAATAGGTGACTTGTTAGCTTTTTATCACAATCAACCCCTGTCCATAGAGAATATAAATGGCCTTAGAGGTATTGAGAAAGCAGTGTTGCAGGAGACTAGCTTGGTTGGAAATGAGCATGTGATTGACTAAAGATTCTGGGGTGGACATTAAGCAGAATATTGATAATGAGTATTGCTAAAGGGGTTCCAATAGTAATGGGGGGGCAATGGTAGAGATGAAGTAAGGGATTATTGGCAGAGGATTGTGGTGGCATGCATTTATCTCACAAAACTATTGTAGAGCTTAAAATGTTTGGAGAAGTGGAACCTGAATTGCAATAGTGACATATCAGTGGGCCTAGATTAAGAGGTGGTAGATTTCTGTAGTATGAGAATATTTGATACTGAAGATTTGAGTTCAATAGTGAAAACCCCAGACAATTTACACATTTCCAAGACAAATGGGCTAGATTAGAGGAACATGTGTAAAGTTTTGACACTATTCCAATAATTTTACATTAAGCACCAATGAAAGACTAAGATGTAGGACAATGAAGTAAACACAAGATACTAGTGCTTTCCTACTAATCTGTTGGAGAATTTTAAGAAACTGGTAGTGTAAATAGAGTTGTTGGGGACAATGGAAAGTCAGAAGGGATAGTAGCGAATGAGAAACTGAAAATGGAGTTTAGAAATGACGCTGAGGGAATTTAACTGGAATTTAAAGGGCTTGCAATTTTGAAGTATTGCAGAATAGAGATCTCTGAAGAAACTCTGAAGAGCACTGAAGGGAAATAAGGGAGTGCTTGATATGCATGAGTTTATGAAGGTTGCTGTTAAATTGCTGCATTCTCAATCGGAACATCTTTCTGTAACTATAGCATGATGGTTGTAAGAGCTAACCAGCATCTTACTAAAATCACTAGTGCACAACCAGACTTTCACTGAAAGTGCATGTACAGTAATTGCACTCTTGAAGCACTAATTTTCTACCAATTTAAATTCCAGTATTGCATTTCCACAGTGTCAGCACTTTGTACTGTGGCAGCAACTCCGTTCTGCCCTTCCATAGTATCAGGCATGCGGATGTTCTTCGTGTTTCACTGTTGCAGTTATTACATTTGGGTAATCCTGCTGGCAGGTTGCACTCAGTTGGCCAAACTTTTTTTCTTGCTTCAGACCAATGTCAGAAAAAGTTAATTGTATTTCTTGTGGAAAGCAAATACCTCATAAGGACTTTCATTCTTGCTGCATTCCTTGCCTAGGCCCTGATCACAATGTTTCTGGTTGTCTGTTTTGTGCTAGATTTAACCAACACATTAAGTGTCAGTATGATTTTGCTTTAAACTATTTTGGACGCCGGTTTAATTATCCAGAAATGTCGTCTGATAGACATCAGACTACCTGAGTTCACAAAAACGCAAAGAGAGAAACAGAGGTCCAAAACAGACTAAGCTGCTAAGCCAGTCACTGGTTCTCTGGTGCTTTCGCAGCCCCTGATGCCTGTTACTTTAGTCGCAGGCTGCTACCTTCTCCCACGTGGAGTCTGGTATGCCGCTGGAAACTCAAGGTATTGGAGCCTCTGATACTTCCCTCAGATGGGTCCAGAGCCGCTGAGCAGGCATCTGCTTCTGAGGCTGTATTCAGACCTAAACATCTTTACATCAAACGGACTTCAGCTTCAAAGGCAAAGACTAAAGCACCTTCTAAAGCAAAGAAACTCAAGAGCCATGTGGACAGGCCTCTATGCCCAAAAAACAGATGCTCAAAATGGCCGAAGACTTTATCTTGATCAGGGGTTCCCATCCCCCCTCCTGATAAGAGGCCTAGGCAAGAGACTGACTGTGAATCTTCAGATCAGGTTTCTGTTTCTTCTGATCAGGTATATTCGCCCCCCCCCCCCCGTGAGGATTCTGATGCTGAAGAATCTATACCTTCAGCTTCTCCTCCAGAGGGCTATTCTTTTGGGGAAACCTTGCATACCATGAGGGAGCATTTCCACTGGGAGAACCAAGATTTTTCAGAATCTAAAAAGAGGCTCAGGGATTTCCTTTTACTACCTCAACACAGGCCTATAGCCATTCCACCTGTGTTGGACATTGTAGATGTGTTGTCGGAGTCTAGTCTGACCCCTGACTCCTTGCCTCCAGCTCCTGTTAAGCCTGAGAGTTCCTGACTCTCATAAATTCCTTTTTAAAAACCCTGCTGCTGACCCAGTAACTATTTTGCAGGGTCCCAAATGAGTTAAGGCTTCTGCTGCAAAAAGCCCTACCCGCTCTGACAGGGATTCCAGGGCACTGGATAGATGGGGAAAAAAGGTTTACACATTTTCTGTATTTAAGATTTGAGTGAGTAAATATTGTGCATCTTGGATTCAGTAAATATTGTGTGTCTCTGAATCTCTGCAGTTAGCCATCTGAGCTCACTGAAAGTTGTTAGACTGCTTTGAAATTCCTTTTAGTGTTAATTAGCTTGGGGGTTTCTGCTAACATTAAAATCTGTGTTGGTTACATTTCTAGTAATCATTTTAAATAGAGTTGCTGGCTACTGAGACTTGTCTGCATGTATCAACTGGACATAAGCTGATTTAAGTATATTTTCTGCGCTTATTTAAGATTGGAGTGAGTAAATATTATGTGTCTTGGATTCAGTAAATATTGTGCATCTCTGAATCTCTGCAGTAGTTCCCCACGCACCCTCCCTGTTTCTTGTTGTGGTGTTAATCTTGGCGGCTTTGGAATTGCCCACCCCTGCTGTAAATCTCTTTTTGCACACTCCTCCTGGACTCATCTCATTCGCTCACTCAACTGAGTACGGTGAGATCATATTTTGATTTTGGATACTCTTATCAGTCCCATCTCCTCTGCAGTGTACAGATAGAGCACTTGGGAAGGGCATTCCCCTATAGTATCTTAATCTTTTTGCACTTTAACTGCCTTAATGTATTTGTGTTTCTTCCTACTTTATTACCTTATTTTGCTTTTGCCTCTTTTAAAAGTACTCAATTAAATTTATTCTGCTGCCTTTATTACTGCTTGTTAGTAGCCTGATTAAATTGCAACGGTTATTCTAAGGCCCTTGGTTTAAGCACTTGGGCTTCAAACCAGTTGTTTTACATTAGGAAGGTTTGTGGTCTGTACTGTTGTGGAAGGACAGGTAGTGTTCATCCTTCTAAGTTGGGAACTGCTGATTGAAGGCTCAGTGTCTGTTATTCTAAAAGTGTATTAGTTCTAGGTTAAGGACTTGGGCTTCAGGCCAGTTATTTTACATTAAGAAGGTTTGTGGTCTGCACTCTTGTGGGAGGAGAGGCTAGGTTTTGCCCTTCTGAGCTGGGAATTTCTGGTTAAAGGCTTATTGCGCATGCTTACTTGAACGGTTTCTTTCTGAAATCGGTACGCCTTGTTTGCTGTAGCATAGACTAGATTCAGGCCGGCTGGATCTAGCTTTGTGTATGAATTGTGCACTGACCCAGGCCATCTTTTTTGGAGGAGGTTTCTCTGTACCCTAGTGGCAGGACTGTGCAGTTAGAACTTGCCTGATTGAAGACTGCTGGAACAGAGCTCAGTTTTAAGCTTAACTGGTTAACTGGTCAATTGGGTAACGTGTTTTGATTGTATCGGCTCTGTGTGTATATATATGTGTGTGTGTGTGTGTGTGTGTGTGTGTGTGTGTGTATGTATATATATATATATATATATATATATATATATATATATATATATGGTTTACTATTAAAATGTCAACTGCACTAGTTGACTGTACTATAGTCGAACACGGAAGTTCGAAAATAGTAATGTCGACGTCAAAAAAACAATCTAGGAATGGTTTTAACATGGGTCGAGGTAGGTGTTACAGTATTATTCAGAACTACAAACATCTCCCCTACCTCGACCCATGTTGAAACAGTCCTAGATTGTTTTTTTGTCGTCGACATTACTATTTTCGAACTTCCGTGTTCGACTATAGTACAGTTGATGTAGTGCCGTTTGACATTTCAATAGTAAACTATATATATATATATATATATATATATATATATATATATATATATATATATACTTTCTCGCCTTTCTGAACTAGTATAGTCCAGTTTTCATGTTTGAATCCAGGGTTGTTGCAAGTTTCTGTGTTGCCATACCTTACTTGGATAGAAGGAAGTTTCTCTGTTCACCTGTGAGGGGAGCTTTGAGCAGGCTATCTGTCCCTGGAGGAGTGGTTTCAGCCCAGAAGTTGGTAGTTTATTGGCCTTTTTGGGCTAATTTTGATTGAATCTGCTCTATTTTCTGAAAAAAAAATACTTGTTCCCACCTTTCTGAACTAGTATAGTCCAGTTTTCAGGTTATTGCTGAATCCATGGCTGTGTTACAAGTTTCTGTGTTGCCATTACCTTACTTGGATAGAAGGAAGTTTCTCTGTTCACCTGTGAGAGGGGAGCTTTGTGCAGCCTATCTGTCCCTGGAGGAGTGGTTTCAGCCCAGAAGTTAGTAGTTTATTGGCCATTTTGGGATAATTTCTATCTCTTTCACCTCCCTGCTATAAAAACCTCATTTGCACAGTTTTTACGCTTTTATTCCGCTCAGCAAGTGCCTTACAGGTGTTCTGCAGAGTCTACAGCAGCAGAGACAAAAGAGTGACTTTGGAGTGATTAAGTATTCATTTTCTGCTTTTCTTACTGTCTTAACTAATTCTGCGTAAAACACCAGTTTTTTTTTTTCTTAGCGAATCTGTGATTTAAAAAGTTTGTTATTGTATACAACTCCGCACAGCTATTAACCACACAACCAAAAGGCTGTAACAGAACCAAGTCACCATAAAAAACGTAGTTGTTCCAAATACAATAAAGGCTGTCGTTTTTCCCTTGTATCACTCAGTGCTAGTGATAAAAAAACTCGATCTCACACCAGTTGATTGATAGAATTTATTCCAAAAGCAAAAAGTAAAATAAACACTTTAAACACTCAAAAAGAAAATAAAACGAAATGAATGATTTAGCGCTTTCATCTCCAACACCAGAGACTTCTTCAGAATCAAGTAACCATTCACTGTTCTTACTATATATATCCTACATTGTTAATTACTAATTAAACATTTATCAGGTTAAATGCATGTGTTGATTGATGAAGAATGAGTAAAATAAAGGGCTAGACATCAAACTTTTGTTCTCCTGCTCCACTGAATAGACATTTAACATTGTTAAATGTGCCCATATATAACCAAAATGTATTTATTCAACACTCATATATATATCTATATATATATATATATATATATATATATATATATACTGTGTTTTTAATAAATGAATAAATGAGTATAAAAGTATACATTCAATTACTAAGAGGCATATTACTAGGTTGAAAGTGAGTAAATAAATAAGCACTGTTGACATGTTTTACCAAAAAAAAAGGGTTTAACAGTTAATATCTAAAATACATATATACCATATAAATGCATTTGTCAACATATTTATATATAATGTGAAAAAATATTAATATATAAAAAATTTTAAATTTTTTTAAAAATTAACAATAGGTAAATATAGTAAAAACAAGCACATTGGTTAATATATATGTATGCATACAGGACATAAAAAATACAAAATAAGAAATGACCAGATGTAGCTCATATGTACTTGTTTATATCTGTTTGTGTATAGAATGTATGCATATATATGTGTGTAACCGTAGTAACTTTAGATAGGTCACCACATATTGTTAATAAATACATAATTGATTTAGTGTGAGACTGTTAAATTAAAAACATACAAGACAAAAATATATTGTTTAAAAGTATTGTTTAAAATCCTTTAAAAAATATATTTGAAAATATTATTTACTTAAAATTTGTAGTACTAATAGTTTGCATACCTATTAAACATATTGAAGCTGATGGAAAATATTATAATAGTGTTGTGATACCAAGTTGTATAACCATAATGCATCGATAAGATTTATGTTATATATTATATATTGAGCATTATGTATTAACACCCATAGGGACCTATTTACACCTTTTTTAATAATGTGTTGAATGGTTTCATTCTAAAGGGTATATGTTCTCAGTTTTTCTTAGCAGCTACTCAAATTATCTTTTCTTTGGATCTGCTGCCAAAATTTTTAACGCAGGGGTGATAGATATGTGGTCATTTAATCCTTTACCACTACATGCGTCTAATCTCAACTGCCAGATAATTTCCCTATACTCTAGCTCAGTCTCCCAGTCACCTCTTTCCATGGGTTCAATTTCCTCAAGTACCCAAAACTTAAAATCTGCCTGTTTACATATCATTGCGTGCCTAAATAGTGCATTATTGTCATTATGCTTACTGATATCCCTTGTATGTTCATATATTCTATTCCTTAAATGGCGTTCAGTTTTGCCTATATAGTAACTCCAGCATACTTTACAGAATACTAAATATACTACTCCTTTTGAGTAACAGCTGTTGTACCTTTTGGCTTTTAAAGTTATATCCAAGCTAGGTATTCTGATTTCTTTTAATCCTGCAATAAATGTACATTGTGCACACCTACCGCATTTGAAGGTACCATGTCTCTTGTTCGCCCCCCTATTAGTAGATCTCTGTTCAGTGATATTTTTAATATTCTTGTTCCTTCTGAAACTATATTTTATATCAATTTGAAATACATCAGTCTTGGTTGCTATATTTCTAAACATCTCCCATGTGTCATCAATACTTCTTTTCAGCCATTTCACACCTTGGTAATATGTCATAGTCAGATATGGTGTGTCCCTTGTGCCCAACTGTATTAGGGGTGCTAGAACAACTCTTCTCATTGCTAGTTACTGTAGGGTTTACACTCCCTTCTTTAGCTAACAAAGTGTTGTATTTATTGCCTCTTTCAGATAAAACATATTCTTTTATAGGACTAATAAAGTCCATAGGATAACCTCTCTCTTGGAACATTTTTTCTACTTTGTCTATCTTTTAGAAAATCTACATCATCTGAAACCGTTCTAGCCATCCTGATAATTTGCCCTTTTACTATGTTTTTCTCAAGTTGTTAAGGATGATCACTATTAAAATGCAAATAGGCATTGGAATGGTGTTCCTTTCTAAATACATTAGATCTATAGCATTTACTCTGTTTGTCCTTACTTAATTTGATGTCCAAAAAATGTATTTCCTCTGCTTCTATTTGATGTGTAAAATGCAAAAAAGTAGTTGTCTGATTTATATATTGTATAAAATCATGAATGCATTCATATGGACCAGACCATAGAACAAATATATCATCCAAAAAATGAAAATAATTACTTGTATGTTGGCTGTATACAGAATTAAACACTTAATTATTTTCCCAGAATAACATAATAATGTTAGCATACATGGGGGCACAAGCTGAGCCCATGGCTACTCCTTTCTGATGGTAGTAGTCTCCTTCAAAGTATACATAATTGTACTTTAATATCAGTTCCATACATTCCAAAACTGTTCTAAAGTTAGCTTCTGTTACTAATTTCAGTTCTACAAGTACTTTTTCAAACCAGTCTAAACCAATACCTTGGGGTATGACTGAAAACAATTCTTTAACATCAATGGTAATAAACAACATATTGTCCAAATGGGTACTCCCACCTATTTTTTTCAAGAAATCCCATGAATCTATTAAAATATGGTCATATTTTGTGTTAAATCCTTTTAACATAGTATCTACATAAATTGCCAGGGGCTGAGTTTTTGATCCCTGGGACGATACTATTGGTCTCATGGGTGGGCTGTGTAGGGACTTATGTATTTTGGGTATTCCAAAAATACCTGGGATAACTGGTTTTGTTACCTTTAGAAACTTATACAATTCCAAATCGATCATTCCTGTGAACAGGTTATCTTCCAAGATGAGGTCTATCTTCCTATATGCGATGTTAATCTCATTTTTTGTTACTGAACCATATTGCTCTTCCTTATCCAAAATGTCCTTCATTTTCTTGATGTAATCCCATTTATCCATGATAACCACCCCTCCCCCTTTATCAGGCTTCATGATACGAATTTTGTCATTACTACTCAGTTCTTTGAGTAGCTTGTATTCAGCATTGGTTAGATTGTTTTTGATCTTTCTATTGTCAATATTATTTTTATATCCATTTCGTATCCTATTTATAACACATTTTTCAAAATTTCAAATTGTAATGGGGGGTTGTAGGTACTATGTCTTGCTAAGGAATTCTCTCTATCCTGCCCTGCTCTGTCCTTGAATATATGTTTTGAAATTTAGTTTTCGTGTAAATAGCTTGATATCCAATATAATATTTTCCACTTTAGGTTTTTTAACTGGTACAAAAGTAAACCCTTTGGTAAATCTAAAAAAATCTTGGTTGATACATATTTCAGTGTAATTAAATATATTAAAATTAAAGGTATGTATAATGCATCCTCTGGTTCATGTACATCCAAAATGAGTTCAGAACTACAGTCGCTTATTGTGTCTTGGTACAAATCCTTGTTAAAGACATCTACCTGTATTCTCTCCCTGCATGCATTACCTGAGCATAAGTTGGTTGGGTCCGATTTCTCAACCTCTCTGACCTCCTGGGTTCGTCTATCTCTAAAGGGACATCAGTTCTAATGTTGTTGTCGTTCTCTAGTGGATCAAAGTGTTCATCATTTGAATATCTATGGTATTGCTCTGGATTTTGGTCCAATGGTCTTTGTTCCCATTGTCTAGATTCCCAATTAACACCTCTTCCAGTCCCTCTAACCTCTATTCTGGTTATATCTTGTCCTACTTGTTGTGTACGGGCCCTTCCCCTTTTCATTCCTAAATGTATTTTCATCTGCATATGCATTACCTTTTTCATAGTCACCAAGGTCTCTCAAGTTTCCTTAACTTCCTATTAATGTTAATATTAGTAACAGAATCTGTCATACAAAACTCTAAAATATAAATGTTTGTATTCATCAACTCGAAATAACAAATCAGTATTATTTTCACTATATAACTTGTCTATCTCATTTTTTGTTTGTTCCATAATATCAGCGTTTCGTTTCATCATCAGTTTTAACATTGCTAGCCCACATTCATTTAGTATGTCACAAATACCTTTAAAAAAACATTTTATCACCATTTACATTGTTTGGAAATTTAAGTCTCAAACCTTTAGGTACTGTCTTTTCTTTTATACATTTATCAAAGTACCAATTTTCAACACTAAGCGATTTGTATTTCTGTAATAATTTTTTAAAAATCTTACATTTGTCCTTATAAGATAAACTGTTTGCTGGTTCTTTCGTTTTTTCTTTTTCTTTTGTAGAAGTACAGGATTTATTTAACCATGCGCTGAAGTCCATTTCCTTGTACATGTCCATAAATTCCCCTTCTATTCTGCCATTATTTCCATTGGTACGAAAGGTTGAAACGCTGTGCCCTTCATTCATTCTCCTCCTCGCGTTTTCCACCATACCTTCTCTGTCTAGTTGCATCGTCGCGTACTTCCGACATCATCCTAACGGCCCCCATCCCCTTTGGGCTGCTTTGCGCACAAGGTATACCATTAGAAAAGCCTGTTGACGGGATATCCGTTTGTGAATGTGCTTGGATTACCCTTAGCAGTTCATTCAACATATTGCTGCTATCCATGTACTGGGTTGACTCCTCGTATCCGGAACTCGAATACAGACTAACCACACAACCAAAAGGCTGTAACAGAACCAAGTCACCATAAAAAACGTAGTACTTCCAAATACAATAAAGGCTGTCGTTTTTCCCTTGTATCACTCAGAGTTTTTGTATCACTAGCACTATCTCACCAGTTGATAGAATTTATTCCAAAAGCAAAAAGTAAAACATTTTAAACACTCAAAAAGAAAACGAAATGAATGATTTAGCGCTTTCATCTCCAACACCAGAGACTTCTTCAGAATCAAGTAACCATTCACTGTTCTTACTATATATATCCTACATTGTTAATTACTAATTAAACATTTATCAGGTTAAATGCATGTGTTGATTGATGAAGAATGAATAAAATAAAGGGCTAGACATCAAAATTTTGTTCCTGCACCACTGAATAGACATTTAACATTGTTAAATGTGCCCATATATAACCAAAATGTGTATTCAACACTTATATATATATATATATATATATACTGTGTTTTTAATAAATGAATAAATGAGTATAAAAGTATACATTCAATTACTAAGAGGCACATTACTAGGTTGAAAGTGAGTAAATAAGCACTGTTGACATGTTTTACCAAAAAAAAAAGGGTTTAACAGTTAATAGCTAAAATACATATATGCCATATAAATGCATTTGTCAATATATTTATATATATATATATATATATATATATATATATATATATATATATGTGAAAAAATATTAATATAAAAAAATTTTTAAATTTTTAAAAAATTAACAATAGGTAAATAAATATAGTAAAAACAAGTACATTAGTTAATATATATGTATGCATACAGGACATAAAAAATACAAAATAAGAAATAACCAGATGTAGCTCATCTCATCTCCGCACAGCTCCTCGTGGTGTCCTGCAGAGTGATACAGGCAACTGGTAGGCTACACACTCAAGTGCGCTAGCCGAACTAAAGCAGTGTGTTTCTGTTCCTAATTTCTGCTACTTAAGGATTTTTTTTTTTTGTTTCCCGCCTTTACTGAACTAGAATAGTCCAGTCTTCAGGTATTGCTGATCTCTGGGCTGTGTCATAGTTCCTGTGTTGCCCATATCCTCATTTGCCCATATCCTTATTTGGATAGGAGGAAGCTTCTTTGTTCACCAGTGAGAATGGGGAGATCTGAGCAGCCTATCTGTCCCTTGAGTGGTTCCAGCCCAGTAACTTGTAGCTTATTGGCCGTTTTGGGCCATTTCCCATCTTTCTAACCCCCTGCTTTAAAGCCAGCTTTAGCGCGCTTTTGTGCTTGTAATTTAAAGTTTGTCCTGTTTGTTGCATTTACCTGTTGAGGCTATACACTCAAGTGCGCTAGCCTGTGTTACATATTTATTGCATTCTCCTGCTGTTTGCTGCAAAAAAGAAAAAAAAAAATTATCCTGGTTTCCCGTCTTTCCTGAACTAGAGTAGTCCACATACAGGCTTTGCTGTATTCTGGACTTTTGGAAAGTTCCTATGTTGCCCATTTCCTTCCTTAAATAAAGGGAGGCTTCTTTGTTCACCAGTGGCAGTGGGGAGCTTAGAGCAGCCTATCTATCCCTGGAGGAGTGTTCCCAGCACAAGAATCTGGTAGTCTATTGGCCACTTTGGGCCAATTTCTAGCTCTTTCAAGTCCACCTGTATAAAACCCGCTTTGGCGCGGTTTTTGTGTTTATTACTACTCAGCCAAGCTCCTTGTGGTCCTGCAGAGTGGAGCTAGCAGCAGAGAGGCTAAAAGAGTGACTACTAAACCTAAGTGTTTTTTTTTTTTTTGCTGCTACTACCTGGGCGACTGTCCGATCTAGCTAAATTGCACGTATTTCTGCTTCTTGAACTGTTTTAAACTGTTTAAAGTTGTTTTTGCACCTGCACTTCTAAAGTTTGCCCTGTTTGTTGCATTTACCTGTTGAGTGCTAGCCTGTGTTGCATATTTATTGCATTTCCCTGCTGTTTGTTGCAAAAAAAAAAAAAAAAAAAAAAAAATTATCCTGGTTTCCCATCTTTCCTGACCTAGAGTAGTCCAAATACAGGCTTTGCTGTATTCTGGACTTTTGGAAAGTTCCTGCCCATTTCCTTTCTTGGATAAAGGGAGGCTTCTTTGTTCACCACTGGCAGTGGGGAGCTTGGAGCAGCCTATCTATCCCTGGAGGAGTTTTCCCAGCACAAGAATCTGGTAGTCTATTGGCCGTTTTGGGCCAGTTTCTAGCTCTTTCAAGTCCCCCCTGTATAAAACCCGCTTTAGCGCGGCTTTGTGCGATTTTGCGTGTAGCGCAGCATCGGGCTGCCTGCTCCACAAAGTCTGGTCTTCACTTTTTCCCTTAGATCTGATCTAGTTCTCATAATAAACACCCTATTCCTACTCTAAAGCCTGGCACTTGCTCACTAAAGCAATTATATAAGTCAGCACTAAAATTAAAAGCACTACACCCTCTTAAACTCCCCTTGAGTATCTTGTTCCCCATTGGCCCTTTTTTCAATTGTAAAGGAATTCCCAATACTATTCTAGCATGTCCAAAGGTCAGTTGTCAATCTCCTCTCTGGTCCAGCTGGTGAATCTGGGAATCTTGAGGCAATGTTACAACTGCCTCATGTACACAGACAACCCTCTCCTCCTCCCAACAAATTCCAACACATGAGAGATGCAGCCATATAGCCAAACTGGAGGCCAAGCTCTATCAACTCAGTACTGGCGTAATCAGTCAGGAGGAGAAGGAAACCACACTCGCTACAATTCCAGTCTCACATAGACCTACCACAACAGCAAACCAAACACATACACAAAAACATACTCGGAGGCTCTAAATAAAAATCTGCCTAAGCAACAGAGACCTCCAAAGCAGACACCCAAGCAACCGCTACCCCAAAACAAAACACGTGCAACACATCTCACAAAGCCAGTGTGCCGAACGGTCACAGCCCTTAAGGCTAAACACACCTGATACACTTGTAATAGGTGACTCTATCATCAGGCACACTGACGTCCCGCTCACCAGGCTGAACAAGAAGGTCACGGTGAGCTGCCTGTCGGGCGCTAGGATCTGCCACATAACACAAGCACTCGGGTCACTCCAAGGCAAGTACAAATATGACTCATTGTCCATGCTGGTGTGAATGACTTGAGACGTACCTCCCTGGACTACATGAAAAGAGACAGAGGAGCTCTCTGAGCATGTAGCCCAGGCCAGTATGACCCTGACCTTGAGTAGCATCTTACCCTCACCAAGAATGATGCCACAATATGAAGACAAGATCAATTTCAACAATTGGCTTAAGTATTGGTGTCATTCAAAGGGAATCCAATGCCTGTCAGCCTGGGATGACATGCTCGATAAGCAACTATGCTTCGCTAGGGATGGCTTGCACCTGTCACCCCTGGGCTTTCGGATATTGGCAAAGGTTCTTGCCAGCCCCATAGTGCCTTTTTTAGGCAAGGCTCAAAAGACAAACCCACCTCAATAGGTATCACAAGGTATAAGAAACTGAGTAATGCTACTCAATGCTAGAAGTCTAAACCTCAAGATGCACGCCCTCGAAACTCTCCTTAGCATGGAGAACATCAGTATCTGTGCAGTAACAGAAACCTGGTTCAAGGCTCCCGAGAGCACCCCAGCACTACCAGGTTATACCTCCTACCAAGTTTTTCGGCACCAAAACTTGGACCGAACCACAAAAGGAGGGGGAGTATCAATATTAGTCAAAGATACCCACACCTCCAGGTTGGTGGCACAGCACGAAGCATCAGAGACTATCCATGTGCAACTTACAGTGGGTAAAACTGCCTTCCAGTTTATAGCCTGTTACAGACCACCCTCCCAAACCCAGGAACCCCAATCGGCCTTCCTGAGAACACTGGAAAATATGAAGGTCTCTCCAAACCATTATACTGGGTGACTTCAACTACCCAAACATAGACTGGGAGCATTACTCTAGCTCCAACACCCTAGCCCAAAGGTTCCTAGAATTTATAAACTCAAATGCTATGGAACAGCTTGTTACCACTCCCACAAGAGGGGAAAACATACTGGACCTGATCATCACCAACATGGGGACTCTATGCTCCAGACCAGAACTGTATTCCTCACTGGTAAGATCAGACCATAAACTAATCTCACTAGATATTCACATCCCGACCCCAGCCCCTGCTCAGAAAACCACAGTGAAAAACTTCTCTAAAGCAAATTTCACACTCCTCAAGGCCCAGACCGCGGAATCCTTTAGAAACGCATTCTATGAACACCTTCAGGAATGCATGGATCATGCAATCCCAAACAAAGCCAAGACCCAATCCTCCAAAGGCAGGCGTCCTGTCTGGTGGACCCCAGCCATAAACTATACAATAGAAGAAGGAAGCTACTACATGATAGAGCAAAATCCCAAAAAGGGAAGGCATCTCTGATCAGTATTAGCAAAAAACTACGGGCACTCATAAAATCGTCTAAGGCCAGCTTCGAGAGAAAAATTGCACAGGACACTAAGGATAATCACAAGGCTTTCTTTAGTTGTTAGAAACCTGGGTGGGAATTCCCAGATATGCTCAGAATTAGTCCAAATTGACAAATACACCGAACCCACAGACATTGCCAACATCCTAGCTGACCGGTTCAGCGCAAACCCCCCCCCCTTCCCCACCAAAAGGGCAAATATCTATCCCAGCAGAGCGCTGCCCCCCCTGACATCTCAGATGCTCAGTAAGAGCCGCCCTCTCCAAAGCAAAAAAACGCAGCATCAGTGGGACCAGACAGTGTCCAGGCTGCATCCTACATGAACTCCAAGAAGAACTAAACCCAAACATAAACTACTGTTCAATCTCAGCCTTACTACAGGATATGTACCCAAAGAGTGGCGTACAGCAACAATGGTCCCTCACCACAAAGGTGGTGCCTCAACGGATCCTGGAAACTATCGCCCCATAAGCCTGCCTAGCTTGGTCTGCAAAGCTATGGAAAGGATCATCATGGACCTCATAAATAAAGATATTGGGGACCTACAGACACTGGATCCTACCCAGTTTGGCTTTAAGGGCAGATCCTGCCTCTTAAACCTGGTCTATTTCTTTGAAACGGTCACTAAGGCCATTGACGAGGGGAAGGTGGTCCACACAGCCTACCTGGACCTCGCAAAAGCATTCGATACAATACCCCACTCAGGTATTATAGATAGGGCTTAAACATAAACCCCTATGTCACTAGATGGGTTGCAAACTGGCTCAAGGACAGAACCCACATGATTAGAATTGTTGGAGCCATGTCAGACTCCAAACCAGTTACAAGTGGCATCCCACAAGGCTCAGTTCTGGGACCTCTCTCTTGTTCAGTATATATTTCTCGGGGGTGCAGGCCAACACTGAAGGACTGTTGCTGACCAAGTTTGCAGACTGCAAACTGGGCGCCATAATTGACTCTCCAGCCGACACAAGCATCCTACAAAAGGGCCTCATAGAAACAGACAACTGGTGCCAGGGCCATGGCCTCAAGCTAAACGCCAAAAAGTGTATAGTCATCCCCTTCAGCAAAATCAAAGTGCCCACAAATTACCACATAGATGGTAATCCATTAAGTACGGAAGAAGTAATTAGGGACCTGAGGACCCAAGTTGATAGCAATCTCTCATTCGACAACCACGTGGCCAAAGTGGTTAGAAAATGATTTTATATAGCCCACCTAATCATGAAGGGATTCACATCTAGATCAGGGGAGGTCATCGTGCCTCTTTACTCATCCCTCATCAGGCCCATAATTGAGTACAATGCCCCTTTTGGGATGTACCTTACCAGACACCTGCAGCAACTGGAAAGACCCCAAAAGTACCTCTCAAAGAGGATCAAAGGGCTCAAACAGATGCCATATGCTGCCCGGTTAAAGAAACTCCAGCTCGTATAAAGCCATGTCCAACCTGGAATTAATGGACATGCTGCATCTCAGAAAATCCAAATCCCATCGAGCTAAGCGCTCGAGAGACTGAACCTCAGCACTGAAATAGGACATGCTGGAGGGACAGATTCATAACCAGAGGCTCCCTTCACTCTGGAATAAAATCCCAGTCCAGGTTAGGCAGAGTCCTTCATTTCCTCTCCAAGAGGAATCTTGAGTGGATGGGAGATCGTAGATTTACTCCAGGTATCACTTCTCTGTCACTGTTAGACAGATGCACAGTATACTAACCTCGAAAAAGGGCATAGCAAAATTCATTTTAAAATGGGTTGCGAAAGCCAAACACTCTGGCTAGGCTTGTAAATGACCTAGGGCAGATAGCCTAGTATGAACCTATGAACATCTGCTACCTTGGCTATAAGGGCCTTAAACTGTCAGTTTCATATGCTCAAATATCAGCAACATGTCATGGCATTGCTTAAACAGAAAATGTTAAACTCTGTGCAGAAAACAAGGAAATGCAGGATTTATTGCATGCAGCTGAACAAGTTGGAAAGCATACTTTGCAATGTGGTTTTGATTCTTTGGAGGCCTCCTGCAGGGCCGCAGTTACGGGTCCTGTAATTAGGAGGCATGCTTGGTTAAAGGAACAAAATCTGCCTGATCATGTCGAAGTTAAATTATTTGATGTACCTTTACAGCATGATACTTTGTTTGGTGTTAAAGCAGAAGAGGTGTTAAAGAAAATAGAGGACAAAGCTAAATCTATGCAAACTGTCAGATTTTTTACAAGTAGAGCCACCTAGGTTTAGTAGACACTGGCCTACAAAGAATTGGTCCTTTCCTGTGTCACAGACCTCAAAGGGGCAGATCCAGACACCCTAGAGGCAGATCCCAGGCACAAGGTTCATACAGGTCAAAGCAATGGGGTGCTTCTACCTCCAAAGTTGGAGAAGACTAATCACAACCATACAGGAAACAGTCTCAATGACTTCCCCCTGCCGGCACCAAGCACTTATGTCCTGGCAGCACCCTTGGGGGGAAAATTAGCACTTTTTTGTCAAAATTGGCACATTATAACCCAGGACAAGTGGGTTCTAAATATAGTGTCACAAGGCTACAAGTTCCATTTCCATACCCTGCCAAA